>NC_068984.1:87109379-87111356 GCF_001194135.2 Octopus bimaculoides | reverse complement strand
ATATATATATATATATATATATATATATATGTGTGTGTGTGTGTGTGTGTGTGTGTGTGTGTGTGTGTGTGTGTGTGTGTGTGTATGTATGAGATGGTGTGTGACATAGTGTTTGTATGTAGTATCGGACTTCATAAGGAGCATTGCCAAAAAAAAGCGTCGGAGATTCCCTTTAAAATAGGTTTCTGATCTTTCTGATATACTGAAAACACTACTTTAGACGAAGTTAATTGGTTTGGGGGATAAATATAATTATTATTTCGAAATTTCGAGTGACATTTGCGCCGTTTGTTTGCAGTTGACATTTTGAGATTTTTGTTAGGATTGCCGTCTAATTGTCTCCAAGTCTTAGACCTACACATTTTATGGGGCGGGATATACTTGTTTCCTTCTTTCCTTCGTGTTAGGCAATGTTAAAGTATATAGCTCTCTGGTAATATCGATAATTAAATATACCTAATTAATTATTACAATCAATATATAAAAAACACATGGGGCGGCGACCTAGCAGAATCGTTACGGCGCTGGGCAAAATGCTTAACGGCATTTCGTCCATCTTCAAGTTTTGCATTCAAATTCCGCCGAAGTCGATTTTAACTTTTGTCCTTTCGGGGTAAATAAATAAGTACCAGTTGGAGACTGGGGTCGATGTAATCGACTTACTCCAACTCTAAAATTGTTGGCTTTGTACCAAAATTTGAAATCAATATATAAGAAGCACAAAGGGCGGTGAGCTGGCAGAATCGTTACCACACTGCAAAAAATGCTTTGCGGCATTTCTCCTGACATTACGTTCTGAGTTCAAAAGCTGCCCGAGTCGACTTTACCTTTCATCCTTTCAAGGTCGATAAAATAAGTACCAGTTGAACACTGGGGCCAATATAATCGACTTACCCCGATCCCAAAATTGCTAGCCTTGTAGCAAAATTTGAAACCAGCATGTTAGAAACGCATTCATGCGTACTGATGTGATAAAAATGTTACAAAGAAAATAAATTTTGTTTACTTACTTTTTAAACAAAATTTGGTTCTATTTATCAATATCGCGTTTGATGGAGTTCCTTTTTACTGGGAGAGAGTTTGTGTCAGTGTGTGTCGGTGCTGTAATATAGAGCAGACACAAAAATAAGATTCATGTGGCAGCAGTGTATTCTAGCTGCCGGTCTTATTTACCTGTCATCAGCGCGTCACGCCTAGATGCAGATTTCAGCTTAACTATATTGTATTTTGTCCATTACATGTTGGTACAAATTCAGGCCCGTCGCAAGACTTTGGTACCTGGTGGTGCTTCAGAATATTCTGGGTAAGCACTAATTTGTAATAATGCTAGAGTGGAGTTTCGAAATAAGTGTATCACTGCAAATCTGAGGTTGCGCCATTGAATAGTGAGTGGGGAAGTGACGTCCAGTGCACTCTTTAGCGATGGGTATGCAAAAAAGGGCAGTCAGATAATTCGACTCCAGTATGCCACTGGTACTTCCCTTTTCTTTTCGACTCCGAAAGAAGAGAATGCATTGTTGACCTCGGAACTGTTTAAACTTGGGAAAATAAATTGCCAGGTCAAATACTGCAAGATATTTTATCCAACTTCCCAACGAATCGGTCAATCTATCCCCGACCTTTTTATCTCAGTTAATGGCATAAATAAGTGTGTGTGTGTGTGTGTGTTCAATGTATAGTAGTTACGATACATTCTGGTTTATTATCGTTGCTCCGGTTAGTTTGAAATTATGTCCCGTTTTTTCGGAAATTTGGAATATTTTTTATTTGTTTTAACTTTTATCTTAATCTGTCAGAAATGTCGCGGATCTATTTTAAAACGGGGGCCACATTTTTCATTAACGTTTTACGTAGTGTTTTTGGTACGGAAAGACTTTCAAACTTCATATACTTATCTATTTTGTGTTATAGAACAGAAAAATATTTTTGTATTCGAATTTATTTCATGTAAAAAAATTGTCTTATTTCGATAATTTC
>NC_068984.1:87100061-87109340 GCF_001194135.2 Octopus bimaculoides | reverse complement strand
TACTCCTTTGGCTGATTAAGCGATGTAAAGCGTATTTAATCTCCATACCTTCGTTTTATTTGCTTTTTTCATTTTAAATTTGCTTTAACCCTAACCTTAGGGTTAGGGTTAGGGTTAGGGTTAATTGTTTCAGAATCGTTTGTTTATGTATATCGGCTGAATGGACGTCAGTGATTGGTTGAAATTACAGAAATACGACAACTTTAACATGGAATAACTGATAGATTTCTTTTTTTTTTAAGAAGACTAAGAGAAAAAGATGTTTTATATGACACATTCTACCAGTGTTCCAAGTTTCAAAGTGTTTCGTTAACGAAAAATGTGGCCCCCGTTTTAAAAAAGATCCAATGTCGCTATATATTGATACTAATTAGACATCTAAGCGCATTATGAAACACCTTTAGCAATAGCTCAACCAGGATATGAAACCAAAACCTTTTACTTTACTCTCGTGAATAAACCATAATATTCTTTTCTACTCTAGGCACAAGGCCCGAAATTTGGTGGGAGGAGGCCAGTCAATTAAGTCGGTCCCAGTATGCAACTGGTACTTAATTTATTGACCCCGAAAGGACGAAAGGCAAAGTCGACCTCGGCGGAATTTGAACTCAGAACATAAAGACAGACGAAATACCGCTAAGCATTTCGCCCGGCGTGCTAACTTTTCTGCCAGCTCACTGCCTTGAATAAACCATAATATTCAGAATTGTTCTTTCGATTAAAAATCCAGATGGCCATTAAAAAAACAATTGGCGACAGGGCGTTTTCGTGGACTGAGAGAAACAATAGAATTCTCTGAACTCCGACTTGTTCACACATTGATAAGTGATAATATCAGGTCTTATTAAGGCGATTAACTATCAGAATTGTTAGCATGCCGGGCGAAATGCTTAGCGGAATTTCGTCCGTCGGTACGTTCTGAGTTCAAATTCCGCCTATGTCGACTTAGCCTTTCATCCTTTCGGGATCGATAAGATAAGTAACAGTTGAACACTGGGGTCGATATAATAGATTAGCTCCCTCCCCTGAACTTGCTGGCCTTGTGTCAAAATTTGAAACCAATATTAGGTCTTATATAAGACGTTTTACATGAGAAATAAAGACAGATTCAGAGCTTGGATTATTCGACTCATCCCACTGCCAGTTAACCAAAATTGCTAGAGGTGTCTGTAGAACTCACCACCGACAAGTGAAACATCTGTCTTACTCTGTTTTGGTCTTTAATCTTTTACTTTGTCTTAACCAAACCACAGAGAGCAGCTGGATAATTGCTTTTTTTTGGGGGGGGGGTTATTGTCAACCATACTTAATTCGTCTTTCCTTTTCACACTCATATATAGAAACATACACCTCTCTTGTGAGTTGTCACGTTTTGCAGTCGCTGTTGCTGTGCGCGAGCACACACTCATAAGCCTTTAGATTAAGTAACAATGAATTTTTATTCGTTTTTGCATGAGTAAGCAATTTGATGTGCATATTTCATCGCTGCCTTTCTTTGTTTCTTGTTTTTTATTGGGGAAGTTATGTTATTGATTGTGTAAATTTCTCCTGGTGTTGATGCGTCCCAGAAAAAATCAATTGTGATATATATTTCATATTTCACTTTACTTCGATATTAAAGACCATTTGAAATCTCAAAAGCACAAAGTGAGTTTTGCTGCTACTTCGTCACGATTAGATACTTTTTTTTTAAAAATAGAAAAATCAAATTGGAGCATCTCGTTGCCGTTAAAGTAGCCATCTTTGCTTTTCATTCCATTTCTCGTAAACTGAGTTTCCAGACACCTGACTGTTTGTGAACGTTGGTCTCGAAACTTTTAAAATCAAGGTTTTATCTAGTGCAGACAAAATTGCAAAGCTATAATTTTAAATGTAACAACGGTTAAATCTGAGTTCGCTAAAGCCTTAGAGGGGGAAAATTTTGTGACAATTTCTATGGATGCTTTGAATCGAAAAGTTGTTAAAATGATACTTTTCATCACTCAATATTACATTCCAGGTCAAATTTTTGGATACAAGTGGATCAGTTGAGATCTCAAATGATGTCTGCCTCAGTTTCTGCCAATTACAAATTGTTGAAAAAATTTGTTGGATATTATGGAGACTGCTACAACACAAATGTTGGTGACGTACAACGAAAAGGCAATCACAACATATTTAACCGATTAAAAACCAAACTTGAAAGTGCCTTGTTAGCTGTATTGCACACATTGAGCACTACTGTCTCCAAATAGTTGTTGATCTATTGCCAGTTTACATACAAGCACTTAATGTGAAAAATTTTCAATTATTCACGCATATAGACAATTCGTGTAACATAGCTAAAATAATTTTATGGCTGCTGGAGTGGAATACAAAAGGCTATAACGACATGATAATACTAGATTTTTGTCAAAGCTACCAGCGTTTAAACGAATTCTTAACATTTTTGCTGACTTGAAATTGTACTTTTGTTCCTAAGATCAACTACCTGGGATTGATAAAACAATTCTTTGAAATGATTTTGGAGAAGTGTATTTATGGTTTGTACAAAGACAAGTTAGCTTTCTCAACAAATCGATTCTGGCTATGAATAAGGACAATTCCATCAAACGAGAAAAGTAAAGTCTGATTACAAATGTAGAGAGAGGGGGAGAAAACTTGATTTTTGCCACAAAATACAGAGGCTGCGCTGTGAAAACTTGAAGAAAACAGTGACGCATTGAAAAGGTAAAAAATTTAAGGAGGTTTTTTTTTCTTTTTTGTGAAATATGTTTCTCATACCTAGATCTATGGAAAGAGAACTTTGAACAGACGGAAATGGCCCAGTGTAGAGTAGTCTGCAGTTAAGATTATAAAACGAGTAACAAATAGTGATTTCAAATTTTGGCACAAAGCCAGCAATTTCAGGGTAGCGGGGAAGTCAATTTCATTGACCCCGGTAGTCAGCTAGTACTTATTTATCGACCCCCGAAAAGATGAAAGGAAAAGTCAGCTTCGGCGGAATTTGAACTCAGAACGTAAAGCCTTTCGCCAGGTGTGCTAACGATTCAGCCAGCTCGCCGTCTTAAGGAAAAATAGAAGGAAAAGCGAAAAATATGAATAAATTATTTGAAGTTGCTATCGCAAACAGCTTTAAGGCTTCTAAGATAGGAGGCTGAACAACACAAAAGATGAAGTATGAAGAAAAGTGGTAATTTTTTCCATTGCAAAGAATAACGCATTTTAGTAAAAAAAAATCTTAGTGCTGTAGAAGAATATTATTCATCTTCTTGATACTTTTGCACCGGTTGAACGAGTGTATTCTATAACAATGTGTGGTCAAATAGAAGGGGCAATATAGGGGAAGCTACAGTCAGGGACCCTCTGCTGGTTAAAATGAGCATTTCCCTAAGCTGCTCAGGATTTCTTATCAAAATTGACAATGAATCTCTTAGAAGAGTAGTTTTTTAAGTGAAAAATATGAAATTACTGATAATTGTGTGAAATATTCTTTTCTACTCAAGGCACAAGGCCCGAAATTTTGGGAGAGGGGCCAGTCGATTAGATCGACCCAGTACGCAGCTGGTACTTAATGTGTCGACCTCGAAAGGATGAAAGGCAACGTCGACCTCGGCGGTAATTGCATGAAATATTACTCGATAGAAACACGTGTTTGATATATTTTTAAACGCTACAATTCTACTTGATAATATTTTACGTGCATGTAAGGCAGCGAGCTGGCAGAAACGTTAGCTGAGCAGCATTTTATCTGTCTCCACATTCCGAGTTCAAATTCCGTCGAGGTCGACTTTGCCTTTCGGTATCGATAAAATGAGTAACAATTGGGCACTGGGAGTCAATGTAATCGACTTACTCCTCTCGCGAAACTGCTGGCCTGGTGCCAAAACTTGAAACTAATATTTTATGTGCATGTGCTGCCATGTAAATAATAGCTGCTTTGTACATGTTGCTGTTCACCTTTTACTGTCCCTCGACCAGATTCTCAATCTTTTAAGTGATAAAGATAAATCGTACATCTTACTGTCTCACATATCATTTTAACACTCGCTAGGAACTGCCTTCATATTCAGACGACAGCATACAATTATGTAAATATATTTGCAGTAAAAAAAATTCCTAGATCCTCTGACTTGTGAGAAGAGGAGACTAATTCACCCTTAATACCCAATTCACACGTTGCGACTCTTAAAAACATGTGTGATATTTCCATTAGTCCCAATTTCAATTTCCTTTGCACATGGAATCAACTCCCATGGTCCTGGCTTCAACTCCAGTTGTTCCAAGTTTCACTTCTGAAAATTATGGTAATCCTACCTATACACGAAATAAAAATAGTTTGGAATCAGAATTAAGGAGTGAAGTTTTCTAAGTGAACTCGTATGATAATGGTAGCCTCTCGCAGTCCGAGAAAGATGACTCTACAATTTCTTGCTGAATAACCTGCACAAATGATTTGTTTATAATGATCAAACGTTTCTGCTGTATATTAAACACTTAATTGGTTAATATAGCATTTGTGTGATAGTAACTTACATATTTACACATATAAAAGGTGAATACCAGAAGTCTTGAGACATTTTTTGAAGTTATAACTGTTCTAGATAATTGTAATTTTAGTTTATCATTAATATACATCTAATAAGCTGACCTGTCAAATTTTGTTATTCCAGACTGAAAGAGGCGGCTGTAACAGCACTTTGAACACACCCTACTAAACACTGCTTGTCGAGCTGACTAGTTTGCAGAATGCAGTTGGAACGTGAAGACAATTCGGAAACTTGCTATGCAATAAATTTTTTAGTTAAACGAGGCAAAAAAAAATGCTATAGAAACATATGAAACGCTTCATACTCCTTATGGATTAACCTGTATGAGCCGAGCATTTGTCTTTCGCAGGCACAAGAGTCTAGACAAAGCAAGTCCACCGGGAGGTTCATGATGATCCCCTTTTTCGACAGCAAAAGGTACATCCACTTGGTTCCCTCTGGCCAGATAGTCAACAAAGAGTACTTTGTGGAGATTTTAAAGGGGTTCAGAAAAAAATTTCATCGCAAAAGGCCAGAGTGCCTGCACCAGGACGATGCACCAGACATTAAAACTGTACCTACAATCCACGGTTTGGTACCTGTGACTTTTGGTTGAAGCTGAAGATTATCGTGCTTGACCCAAAATGGCTTGCTGTTGTTAAGTGCAATCGCATCAATAAATTTTTCAATAAAAATACTACTGGTGAGTGACATATGAGAGTAGATCTCTAGTACATCTGGCCTGAGAAGGTAACTGTTAACAATTGTTTCAGTGACCTTTGAAATGCTGGAAGTAAGAGCGATAGGTCGATAACTAGCAAATTCAGAGATATTGTCCTGAGTAAAGAAAATAAAAACAAGCTTAATGCTTTATGATATAATCTTCGTTGGTGTTTCGTATTTCTGAATAATTCAAATCCTACTTGAGTTGAATTAATCAATAAAAAACACAGCAGCGACATGCTAGGATCAAGTCAATTAGATTCTCCTCCACTAATAAAAGATATATAATCATTTTATATTTACCCAGATACAATGCTATTTAGAGATACACACAGACACAGATATTAATGATTGCAGCAGTCTACACATTAAGCCATGTCTTTCTATATGATATCTCGACAGAGGCCCTCGAGATCAACCCTGTGGTTACAATGCAGATGCTATAATTGCTTTCAGAAGATTTGGAGCAAGAAGGAATTCTCCACCGACTAGACAGAAAGCTACCGTGTGAAGTTCCCAAAGATGTTAGCAAATACAAAACTACTGTAGGCTAGTAGTCAGTCCCAGGAAAGATCTCCACCGGGTTATTCTGGAAAGGCTCAAAAAAATACTAAATGCCCGTCTACAGGAAGAGCAAGTAGAATTTCATCAGAACGTGTCATGTGCGGATTAGAAAGCTTCTTTGAGAACTATGGTTGATCAGTCTATAGTTTGATCATCTCTCCTGTATTTAAATTTCAGACTTATGAAAAGGAGTTTGATAGTGTCTACTGTGTCTAATGGGTGAAGCACCAGAGTATCTCACTGAAATGTGTACAGAAACCATGAGAGGGAATATCCTGTGGGGTTCTATGATGGAAGATTAACAAGAAATTTCAGTGAAAACCTGCCTTTGTTGTTTTTTTGGCAATCAATTGGATAATGAGAATTATATCGTAGTAGACAGGAAGATGAGTTCAGTGGACCATGCTTGAAGATCTTGATTACGTGGATGGCCTTGTACTGCTCTCATCGCAATGTCATAACAGGTTAGTCTGAACATTCAGAGGCAAAAAACAAGATTATGAGACTCAATGCTAACACAGAACTGCCATTACAATAATAAGGACAAGCTATTTGAGGAACTCACCCAAAATTTCAAGCAGAAAGAAGCAATTTGTCTCAAAGCATTTTCAAATACACATTATCAGTAATGACATCCCCAGAATAAGTGGTAGTGACCTAAAATTGTCATTAATGTTTTGTTCTATACAATCACAAACTGTCACAGTTCAAAGACTTTTGGCAACTATTAATCAGTCAGTCAGAATCTTACAATAAGCAACACAATAAGAATCTCATAATACAATTGAGGATTCCTTTTTTTAATTATTAATGACTTCAGCTCTATTTCTCATTCCATTTTAGTTCTTTATATTTTTAGTGAAGGTCAGTCTACAAACTCTCTCTTTCTTTCTTTCTCTCTCTCTCTCTCTGGACAGAAGTTCTAATTTTGCAAGAGCAACAGAAAATAGAATACAGAATCTTCAACCAGTGAATTATAAATGATACGCTACTCAACTTATACAATGCCAGAGATTGTTCTTGGAAAAATCTCATGCAAGCAAAAGTACAACTTGTGTTTTTGAAAGTTATTTATTTCAAACAATTTTATGCTACCATTTATGGATTGCTGACTTTCAAATTTCACAGCATATAATATTCAGATAATGTAAGTCTTTAACTGTTATACTTAAATTACAATAGCACTTGCATCAAGATAAAATATGATGCCAACAAGGCAGTTTCCATGAAGTCACTCAGTTAACTAGAAGTAGCAACTAAATTCCTTTCATACCACACCACTCCAAAAAAAAAAAAAATTCAAAGGATTCTGTGTCTGAGTTAGTCATACTTTATCCCAGTCTGCTTGATCAGAATTGACTTGCAGTTAAACAAATGTTATCTCTAAAGAGTGGTTCTGTTCTCAACTTCTTCCTATTGCTGGTATTATAGCAAGAATTTAAGTCATATAAGTTTCCTGTTTTCCAGTTAAGCTATCTTGTACATCAACCCTTTTGTCACCATATTTTTGTTGAGATACACTGCATTTGTTTCAATTAAATTTGAAAATTAAGCCAATGTTTGGTACATAAATTTTGATGGAAGGTTTCAACTAAAAACACTTTAAGCAGGAAATTTGTGTCACAGAACCAATGGCAATCTTGGACAGGTTGGTATCACAGGGGTATAAAATAGAAACCTTGTAAGAGTATTTGATATTTTATTAGATTCTTATGCACCAATTGCATTCCTTATTTATTCACTCCTCTTGCAACCAATGAAGTCACTTCCCCTTTACACAACAGAATTATTTACATCTCTTCTGGTAACTATCAGTTTTAATTAGTTTTCTATATGTTCAATCAGTCTCAGCACCATATTTTAAACTTTTCCAATAAACTCTGAATTTAGAACCAAATCACATGCTTAAACCTCCCTACACCTTATCACTCATGCACATAGCTTCTAGTACTGCAATTAAGACAAATGTGCTTATGAAACAGCCAAACCTAAAACATTTACTCAAAACAAATTAATACTAAGTTTCTTCAAATTCCCACAGATAATTATCTATACTGCTGTGTGTCTGGGTGTTGACTTAAATAAACAAACTGACTTGGGATTAGTTAAAAAGAGGCTTATCAGAGGTAAAAGTCAATATAAGAGTATACTGCAATCTCTAGCCAAGAGCAAAATAAGGAAATGAAGATTTTAAAAAATCTTTTATTTACGGTTTGAAGAAGTTTTGCTGTGTGCAAAATCTCAAGAGGAATGAAGACAACTGAAAAGTTGTAGCAATATAGAAAGATATAATCTAATAAGCCAAATGTGAGAAGCTTATGTGCAGTGGTTGAACCTGCTAGAAATAGTGGCCAAATCTTGCTCAAATCACACCCAACCACCTTCAAATGAGAACACATTGGATAATATATTCATGAATATACAAAAAGACAGGATGGTCAAGACAGGATTGGTTATAGGTCTGCTTAAATAGAACTGACCTGAGGTTAAACAACAACAACGTACACTATCAGTGATAATGATGAACTGTTACATGAAAATAACTATGGAACACACCAACCAAAATTCAGTTTTTAACACTAATAAAAATGCTCTATTTTAATCTAATTTAGTAAAAAAAAAAGCAGTAATAAATAAACAAAACATATTAGAAGAGACTTAAATATTTCCATTGTTTATTCATTTGGTACATGGATTCCCATATTAAATGAGTAATAGAATACATAACTAGCCTTGGACTGAATAAATATCACAGGGTTTGTTTTAACTGTTATTCCTTGGTTTCTGTTCATTATCTCCTAAGACACTAGAGTAAATCTTAAGAGATCAACATGAAAAATGAAACAAGCAACAAATATCCAATGTCAATAATATAAAGAATCCAATGTCATATATAAACCTTAACTTTCTGGTGTTGGAGATTTATACACTAGCAATTATTTTTTTTCAAAAAAGTCACACACATAAATACAAACATCAACACATTCATAGATTATGCATTTGTTGCATGGAAATTATGTTAGCAAGAGATTCTACAAAGAAAAAAATCAAAACAAAATTCAGAAATAAACCTGGCAGTTTCATTAATGGAAGGATATAAGAAATATAAGCAAAATATTACAATAAATAAATAAATTTATTGAAAGCATTATTATATAAAAATAGGTACAAAGCCAGAGGCTGATTTTTAGTTATTTATCAGCAAACTAATTGAAATTATTTAAATTTTAAGTCAGCCAAAACTTCTTTCATGCTTCTATGATAACATAAAAGAAACAAATTTAAAATTTTTTAAAAAGTACATTTAGAAGGCAGAGACAGTTTGAAATAGACTCTTTAGGTCACAAATCAGGCATATTTTTAAACTAAAAAAAAATTTTTTAGCTTGGATGTTAAAACCATCCAATCTTTGAAAATATATTGCATGAAAACAAATTCCCATGCTCAAAATAAGACAACAAAGAAATTCTTCGTTATATTTCAA
>NC_068984.1:87090550-87099643 GCF_001194135.2 Octopus bimaculoides | reverse complement strand
GAACAATTAATATACTTTTATTCATCTGAAACTTCATGATGATCATAAAAATATACAAAACTTTAGAATGTATTCTATCTTTTCTTATTAAGTTAATGTTATTTCTATCTTAAAGAGAAAAGATTAGGTTCCTTCTTAATTATATAGCAAATATGGTTTCATATCAGCTATTTCGAAAATTAATTTTATTCAGTTCAGAAAGATGGTTATGGTTAAACAATATATAGAGCAGAAAGATTTTAAAACGAAAATTGAAGGCTTTCTTCTTTTTCTTCCTATTCAGCTAAATTAGATTGTTCCATCAGATGAGGTAGGACAAGTTCTGATTTTATATCCGGTATAGCAATACTAATATTTTGAGAATGTTTGTTATTATAATTTAGTTCAAATAAAAGAGAATAAACCAACAGAAAAGGGGATTTAAAAGGCCAATTTAATGCAAACAAAAGACTGAGATTCTTAAAAAAAAAACTAAGATTTTTTTTCTGAAATGAGATTTAAAATCAGTTAAAAAAAGATTGTGCTGTTCACTAAACTTGCTACAAACATAGAAGTTTGCCAGTGATCTTTAATTATTAAGATACCAATGCAGTCGTTTCAACCTGTCTGACTTCTTCTGCTACATTATTACAACCAGATGAAGTGCTTTCCACATTATTTGAATGTTCTGTTTCACTAAAGTTTTCTTTATCAGAAGTTTCAATGTGTTGAGCGGCTTCTTCACATGCATTGCTAGGTTCAGAACAAGTGGCAACAGACGTTTGAGTGGATAAGGATACTTCCTCAGAAGGGTGTGAAGAAATTTCAGCTTTGTTTTTCTGAGCAGTTGCTTCTTTAAGATCTGCAGCAGGACTTGTTCCTGATGAAACCGCATTTTCAGTCATAGCAGTTTCATCATTATTTGCTGCCTGGTTGGTCGATTCACCTATTTAAAAAAAAACATCAAGTAAAATTTATGAAGAAATAATTCTATGAAATCAAATAAACCATTATCATCATCATCAACATTTAACATCCATTTTCCTTGCTGGCATGGGTTGGATGGTTTCACAGGAGCTGACCAGCTGAAGGGCTGTTGAGGCTACCTGTTTGTTTTGGCATGAGTTCTATGGCTGGATGCCCTTCCTAATGCCAACCACTTCACAGAGTGTACTGGATGCTTTTACACAGCACGGGCACAGGTACTTTTTACATGGTACCAGCTCCTGCGAGCCCGCAAGATTATGGATGCTCAGCTGGAGAGAGTTGCCGGGGACAAGCTTGTATGCAAAGGCAACCACGCTCTTATTTAGCTTAACGTGTCTTTTCAAGCACAGCAAACCGCCAGGAGTCTCAGTTCCCTGTCATCCCCTCTGTGAGTCCCAACATTAGTAGATCCTTTCTCACCACTTCATCCCATGTCTTCCTGAGTCTACCCTTTCCCTATGTTCCCTCTACAAGTAGATTGGCACCTTTTGATGCAACTGTCTTCATTCAAACGAATTACATGACCAACTGAAAGAAAATTTATGCTATTTCAATGGATGTTTCCAAATGAAAATATTCTGAGTATGAAAGAGAAGCAAATGAAAATTCTATATTCCAATAGTCAATATTGTAATACTGCACAAAGTAATACTTTTATAAAGAATATAACAACATTGATTGTTGAAACATTATAAAAATGATTGCTACATTACAAGGCAACCGTAAAGATATACACCAAAATTATTTATAGAAACATAATGAAATTTAATCATAAAATTTCTTTTTAATTTTTAAATTTCATAATTGCTTTGTTTTTAGGTGTGTTATTGGACACAGCTCAGTATGCTGCTTTTGTAGCAGTTTAGTCCAGGATCAGCTCTAACAGAGCAAACCTATGAACTGAGGTATTCTGGTCCTGACCATCTTATTCATCTCTCAGGCCTTGCTAATGCAATAGAATTCTTTGCTTTTCATAGCCATAGTGTAATCTGCTATTTTTGCTAAGTTGATACCCACTTAGAGGCTCCCTTAATAGCTTGTGCTCCATCATTAGCTCAACGATGTGGAAATAATACATGGTCACAAAGATGCAACTCACAGATACTGCTGTCTTCATTACAAATAACCCATTTATTGGTGTATGAAACATCAATAATGGGATTATTTTGGTGATAAGGGGATTATTTTGAGGATAACTAATGGTGTATCACACACCAATAGTTGGAAGATTACTGTAAAATGTAATGAAATTACATACATCTTAGAGTATTGTGGTCATCAATGAATCATTGATGAATCATTGGCCCATCAGGAATTACTGCATAGATGCTTAAATTATCCAGCAGTGTCGGCTATAGTGTAGTCACTCGTATAGTCAATCAGGTGATACATGAAGGAGTCACACAGAATGACTGGTGTAGCAGCACCATAGTCAACTGCTACAAAGGTAAGAGTGATGCATTAGATACGAATAATTACAGAGGTATTAAGTTGTTGGATCAGGTAATGAAAGTCACAGAGAGAGTCATAGCCCAACTAATTAGGGACAGAGTCAGTCTAGACAAGATGCAGTTTGGGTTTGTGCCAAGGAAAAGCACCACTGATGCTATATTTCAGGTAAGACAGCTGCAGGAGAAATACCTAGCCAAAGATAAACCTCTATACCTAGCTTTCGTTGACATGGAGAAAGCCTTTGACAGGGTTCCCCGATCCCTTATCTGGTGGTCAATGAGGAAACTAGGGATAGATGAATGGTTAGTGAGAGCTGTGTGAGCCATGTACAGGGATGCTGTGAGTAAGGTGACGGTCGGCAATGAGTACAGTGAAGAATTCCGGGTAGGAGTAGGAGTCCACCAAGGATCAGTCCTCAGCCCCCTCTTATTCATCATAGTCCTCCAGGCAATAACACAGGAATTCAAGACAGTATGCCCCTGGGAGCTTCTCTAAGTTGATGACCTTGCTCAAAATAGCTAAGTTACTATCAGAACTAGAGGAGAAGTTTCAGGTGTGGAAGCAAGGTCTAGAATTGAAGGGCCTTAGAATCAATCTAGCAAAAACCAAAGTCTTAATAAGTAGGAAGGCAGACAAACCACAAATCCCTTCAGGTAGATAGATGGCCCTGCTCAATCTGTAGAAAAGGCGTAGGTAGAAACTCCATAAGATGTACCCAGTGTGAGCTATGGACACATAAGAGGTGCAGCAATATCAAAGGAAGACTAACTGAAAAGATGTTTCTTGTGTGTGGCAAATGCTCAGGGACAATAATCACTGAAAATGTGCAGAAAACAGCTTCCGTCAAATTCCAGGGGGAAAACTACAAGTAGTTGATAGCTTCCACTACCTAGGTGACCAAGTCAGTAGCTGGGGTGGTTGCTCTGAGAGTGTAGCTGCTATAATAAGAGCCTGGGCAAAGTTCAGAGAGTTCCTACCTCGGCTAGTGACAAAGGGCCTCTCGCTCAGAGTAAAAAGGAGACTGTATGACGCATGTGTGCGAACAGCCATGCTACATGGCAGTGAAACAAGGGCCATGACTACTGAGGACATGTGTAACCTTGCAAGGAATGAAGCTAGTATGCTCCACTGGATGTGTAATGTCAGTGTGCATACACGACAGTGTAAGCACCCTGAGAGAAAAGTTGGACATAAGAAGCATCAGATGTGGTGTGCAAGAGAGACGACTGCGCTAATACAGTCATGTGTTGCGTATGGATGAGGACAGCTATGTGAAAAAGTGTCACACCCTAGCAGTAGAGTGATCTTGCGGAAGAGGTAGACTCAAGAAGGCCTGGGATGAGGTGTTGAAGCACGACCTTCAAACGATGGGCCTCACCGAGGCAATGACAAGTGACTGAGACCTTTGGAGATATGCAAGTCAAGTGAGATCATAAACGTGGCCTATGCCAGTGCAGCATAACCAGCCCATCTAAGAGTACCCTTCAATCATTGGGCAATAAACTACGCTTTTGAAGACCTGTTGAGGCAAGTGAAGTCGTTATCGTGGCCAATGACAGTACCACCTGAATGGCACCCATGCCGGTGGCACATAAAAAGCACCATTCAAGCGTGGTCAATGCCAGTGCCGCCTAACTGGTCCCGTGCCAGTGGCACGTAAAAAGCATCATGCGAGTGTGATCATTGCCAGTGCCCCCTGACTGGCTCCAGTGCCAGTGGCACATAAAAAGCACCATCCAAGTGTGGCCGATGCCAGTAGCGCCTGACTGGCCCACATGCTGGTGGCACATAAAAAGCACCCACTACACTCTTAGAGTGGTTGGCGTTAGGAAGGGCATCCAGCTGTAGAAACATTGCCAGATTGGATAGTAGCCTAGTGCAGCCATCTGGCTCACCAGCCCTCAAACCGTCCAACCCATGCCAGCATGAAAAGTGGACGTTAAACGACGATGATGATGATAAAAAAAGAACTATTACATTTGAAGGAGTAATGCGATTGCTAAAGGATTAAAGAATTAAGTTTAAACAGGATAATATACTTACTATCTACATTTTGTGAAGTTGGGATGGATTCATTTTTACACTTCTGACCTGGAAACAAAAAACATGAGTAAAAATTATTTCTAAAATATTTGAAAAAATAAAATCACACTTCAAACAACATTTAAAAGCTACAGAGAAAACCCTTTCATTTACTAAATAGAATAGCTAAAGTGAGAAATGTCATAGGTATCTGATGGAAAGGTGGCTATTAGTTATATCAAAACCTTTCAACCAGGAATTCCAACCACGTTTCATGGTTCGCTACCTCAAGAGCTCCTTCATAAGATCCAGTAGCTAAAGACACCATCAGGAGGAACCACGTCCAGTTTCGACCCCTACTCCTCTACCGTTTTCGATGTGGCAGTGCCCCGCTTTCAGAGGTGTCTTCAGCTCTGGTGTTGAGTTCGTTTCTGTCTTTCTGAACACCAGAGCTGAAGAAAAAAAATGAAAAAAAAATTGAATCAAGCAGTTTTTTCATTTTTTTTTACTACATTTTCTAATATGTTTTTCCTTTTGTGAGTGATCTGGGGGAGATTTGACTTATTTCTAATAGATCAAGCTAGTGACCAGAAAGACACCCCCAAGTAGGTTTGTTACCAAAGATCCCAGCGTATGTTGATTCCTCTCTGATATACACTCTAAATGAGAATTAAAGAGAAGTGCTAGAAACTCAAAACAAGTTGAGTAACACCTACACCTTTATAAGAATACTTAGTCCAGCACAATAAAAATGTATAAAATATAATGGCAAACAAGAGTGCATTATTACATTTTCACTTGGATCATTTAGTTGTCATTTAGCTCTGGTTCAGCCTTTAGTCAGGCAAATCTTTCATCGAAGGGTTTTCAATTATGACCATCCTATTTTTTTGTATATCAAAAACTACATTATCCAATGTGTCCTTCTTTATTTTTACGAAGGAGGGATATAATATGAGGGAAATTTGTTTGCTATTTCTGGCAGATTAACTGACTGACTGACTGGACAGTTGGCTTGTAAACCTTGAAGGATCAGCATCAATGGGGATAGCAGTGATATCACCAATCACTTATTTAAACATTTATTTCTCCTTGCCAGCTCTACCACTGAGGTCTGACATCCTCAAATTTAACCTTACTCAGATACCACAGTTCACATGACTATTTTGAGAATAGCAGCTGCTGCATATCCTAAAATTTACACATTCTAAAACTTTTTTTTTTTTAATTGCTCACTTACAAATTGCTTCAGTTGCGGGAGGAGGACTTTTCTGTGCTCTCAGACGTTCTTGCTGCGCTCTGCATAAGGATTCTAATTTTTGAATTTTTGTAAGCAATAATATACGTTCTTTATCACTTGAAGTTTTCTGTAAAAAATAAACACAAAGTAAAATGAATAAAATAAAAAGTAAAATAAATAAAATATGAAATAAAATGAAGAAATTGTACTGTTTATTAAGTTTTGTTAATCTCTCAAACATGTTCAAGGCATATATATTAACCCTGATACAAATATGATCAGTCTGTTAAACATATTTCAAGCAGTTTAAAGCAAATAAAAACTAAAGTTTAAGTGATAGCCTGCATTTGCCAAAAATCATTTAGTAAAGATCATAAATTTAAAGAGGTCCATAGAGCAGGGGTTCTTAAATCAGAGTACAAGTACCCATTTAGGGGTACACATGAAAAATTGCAATGGTATGCAAGCTTTGTAAAAACAATGGAATGTTCAAGTAATCACAACCAACTAAATGCAACTTGTATGCTGTGGAGAGCCTTTTTCTACACCCATCAACCTATCATGTTCAAGGATTTTTGGCAATGTTTATTACTGAAAACAAATTTCATACAAGACTGTAAACTGAGAATGATATGCAGATGTGCTTCTCTGAAACTAAGGATGAAATTAAGTTACATATTAGAAATAACCAAGCTCATCCACTGCATTTAAAATGTAACAGGAACCTTTTCCGAAGTCTTTAAGACTAGTGGGAGGAAGAGAATTTATTGTAAGGCTGGAGACCTAGTCTGAATCCTTCAACAGAATGGGCTCCAGTAGAGTTAAACTGAGTAATGGGTTAAAGGTACCTCCCAAAACAGAAATGGTCATTCCAATGGGCTTCCATACAATTTCTGCCTACCAAACTTCACTCTTACAGCTTTGATCACTCAGCAGCTACAGTAGAAGATGTGGAAGGTGCCGCCTAGTGAGACTGAGCCATATAGTCTCAAAGGAAACTTTAACAATATGGTCATACTAGTGCCCACAGCAATTAAAAATTTGGACTACTAAATATTGATAAGCCCTTTTATGTAAAAACTATGGAAAAACTAACCAGATTCAACTTCTCACACCTAACCTACAATGCCATTCTGAAAATAAACAATCACATCGTTGAAAGCTTGAAGCTATGAGATAATGTATGATTAACTCAAAACAATGTGAATAAACAAACATCATGTTTGATAGATTAATCTGAATGCTAAAGGGTTAAAATAAACTTAGCCATCATTAAACTACTTCATAGAACACTTTAATACCTTTTAAGCATTCAATTGTTTAAGCTCCATACAGCAATTTTATTAAAAAATATCTTACTTGATCAATCATTCCTATCAAGGCTTTATTACAATTTTCCCATTTATTTTTCCATGCAGCGCTATCTTTCTCAAGTTTTCTAATTTTTCCACTCATCTGAAATAAACAATTGAAAGGTGAAACAGACATCTGAATATTTTACAAGTAAGTATTAAAATTCATAAAATGGTTAGTTTTAATATGAAATATACAAAATATCATTATACATAACTGAGAAAAACCACAAAATATAAGAAAACAGGAAAATCGAAAACAAAATTAAATTTTGAAATTGAAACCAGCAGAAACATGCTGCAGAATAATGAATAAAAGGTGATAATGGTAATGTCACGAGTGTAAATTTGTGCAATAGGAAATCAACAACAATGAAAAAATAATCAGAGATATATTGTTTAAGTAAATAATATAGATGGAATGAAAACAGATTAGCTCAACTGAACTAATCACAAAATAACTCCTAACAGCTAAAATGTCATTGTGTTTTAATAACAAAATGACTGGTACATTGACAGCCAATCCCAATTCTACCCTCCCTTATATATATTTAGTTGCTATAAAAATTTCTTAGTAACTTTTAGAACACAATTTTAGTTATAATAGTTAATTTGAGTATTCTTTTTCCTGCACATTTATTTCTAAAATGAAATACACTACATGACTGAGACCAACAAGTTTCCCTGTATAGTTTCTCTTTCCAGCATACTGAAAATACTGAGAAAAAAGCTTCAGTTTTGGTAAAGATAACACAATGTTTTTGACATTAGTAGTAATGAAAATCAAATTAAAAAGCAAGAAATTTTAATAAAACTATATTGACAAAAATAATTTTAAATATACCTTCCATATTTATGCAAAATCTAATGGGGACAAATATAAGATGTAAGGAAAATGATATGATACAACTGAAGAAATGAAAGCCTTCTGTGATGTGTAATTGTGATGGAAATACATCCAGCATATGATTGATTTGGGACAATAGACCCTTTGTAGCTTGGATACATCTTAGATAAAATGTTTTCTCAGGAACATTTAAGGATATATTTTCCTCATTATAACAGCAAAACCCCAGAAGAACAATCCTAGACATGATTAACTCACGCACAAGTGATTTGTTTTTTACTTGGATATATTGCAAAACACTTTTGAATCTATGATTGCTTATAAGGACCAATTAGCATTTACATATAATATATTCCATTAAAACCAAGAAAGAGGTATTAAAGTCTGGGTTTGTGCTGATCCACACAATGGCTACTTAAATTACTATGATAAAATGACAAAAATGCTTCGGAAGGCAGATTCATGATTGATTTATTAGAACCTATATTTTATTTAGGTCATCATGTTTTTTGTGACAGGTTTTTCTCATCAACAGATTTATCCACAGAAAATGTCAAGAAATATTGATAAAATGAAATTAGAAAAACAAAGTGATGATAAACACAATCAAAATGGTAATAATTTTGTTATCACAATTTGGAGAGATAAGTAGAATTCAACGCTCTTATCTAAAAATACTAATAAGAACAAGCAGCCTGTCAACAGACAACAGAAAATCAGCAACTTGAAAAAGAGATTTACCCACTTCCATAAAACTTTCAATAAATACATACATCTGGTAAATTTGCTGGTCAACTGAGACCAAGTTATTGTAAAAATAGAAAATCCATGAGATAGTGGGTGTAATCATCATCATCGTTTAACGTCCGCTTTCCATGCTAGCATGGGTTGGACGATTTGACTGAGGACTGGTGAAACCGGATGGCAACACCAGGCTCCAGTCTGATTTGGCAGAGTTTCTACAGCTGGATGCCCTTCCTAACGCCAACCACTCAGAGAGTGTAGTGGGTGCTTTTACGTGTCACCCGCACGAAAACGGCCACGCTCGAAATGGTGTCTTTTATGTGCCACCCGCACAAGCCAGTCCAGGGGCACTGGCAACGATCTCGCTCGAAAATCCTACAGGAGCCAGTCAGGCGGTACTGGCAACGGCCACGCTCAAAATGGTGCATCTCATGTACTACCCGCACAAGAACCAGTCCAGGGGCACTGGC
>NC_068984.1:87084265-87088781 GCF_001194135.2 Octopus bimaculoides | reverse complement strand
GTGTATCACCTGGTTCGTAATACGGGTGACTAGGCTATAGCCAACACTGCCAGATATTTTGAGCATCTCTGCAGTGATTCCTGATGGGCCGGGGGCTTTCCTGGTCTTCATACTCTTAATTGCTTTATCTACCCTGGTACTATCAACTCGGATAGCTGGTCCCTCTATTGGGTCGACATACGGCAGGCTCTCTTTCTCCCATTCATTCTCTTTATTAAGCAATCTATCGTAGTGGCATCTCCAGACCTCTTTCTTTGCATCCTCATTTAGTGCAAGCGTACCATCATCCATGCGAACACATTTCTCTCCTACAACATCACTATTCTCTCTCCTACACTGTCTTGCAACACGAAATACCTCGAGCATTCTACTTTTTAATTTAATGTATTGTAGTTAATTAAATGGATGTACTGTTAATGTATATATGATGATGTGTGAGAGCAAGAAACATTTCTGGATGAAGCTGACTTATTAGTTTCTCTGAAATTATACATCCAGACAAAAAAAATGTGTAAGTTGTATTCCCAGTGGTGAAAACACACCACTGACCAAGAAACATGGAAAAGAACCTACAAAATATGGTTCAAAACAGGTTAAACAATGTGAGTCAATTACTGGTTGTAGCATTAGCCAAGTAAACTTATGTACTGATTGATTTAAACTGTACCACATAGCTAAAAATGTATATTTTCTAAACCTAAGAAAAATTAGTTAAGTTTTTGTCAGACTGATTCCATTTAATGGAATCTTTATTTTTTTTTTTTTTTTTAACTTTATTCACTGGTTAACTGTTATTTGCTGCAATTTTCAAAAAGTTTCAGATTGTGTATAAAAAAAATTATCATATTCTCTAGAAAACAAGCATATGAGCAGGATTGGTCAAATGCTTACTAATGAAACTCCTACAGAAACCTCGATAAAAGTATTTATCCACAGGAAAATGCCTTAAAAATGAGAAGAGGGTAGAAAGTTCATTCTTTTGTTCAGGCATTTGGGATTACATGAGAAAAATAAATGTTAGGGCTTAAAGAAACAGCAAAAAACAGTGAAAATTTCTGCACTTTCACAGTAACCTATGAAGATATAATAGGATAGATTTAGTGACACATTAAGATAACAGAATTAATTTTAAGATAATAAAAAATAACATGAGAAGTGTGCCAGCCACAACAGAAGACGAAACAACTGTCAAGAGGGAATACAAAGGAAATAAATTGCTACAAGTGAAACAATAACTTTAGAATTTCAAATATAATGGTACGAGTCAAAATAGCATAACACTGGTTACAAATTTTGGCAAAGGACCAGCAATTTCAGGGGAGGGGCTAAGTCAGTTATATCAACCTCAATGTTCGACTGGCACTTATTTTATTGACCCTGGAAGAATAAAAGGTAAAGTCGACCTAGGCAAAATTTGAACTCAGAATGTAAAGATGGACAAAACACCATTAAGCATTTTGCCTGGTGTGCTAATGATTCTGCCAGCGAGTTGCTTTAAAAAATTTGCATAATACTGAGATTTCATTTTTTTTTCATTTCTATTTGTATTTAGAAATTTAAGGATTACTTATTTTTTATCAATGAAAATTTATCACAAAAAAATTGAATTAATAAGTTACTAGTTCTAACTTTTCCAGACAATGAAATTAACTACTTCATTTGTCCTCCTTTCTCCCTCTTTATTTCAGAACATGTGTATAACTTACCTTTCAAACTGAAGTTTACAATAGCAGAAATAAAACCTTCAGAATTTTAACCTCATGCAATTAACATAGTGAAAACATGCAAAATCAAAATAAACTTTATGCCGATAATACTAAAGAATGTAAATATTTATGATTAATATGTAATAAATATACCATTAACAATGTAATGAATTACATATAAGAATACACTGATCATCATCATAATCATAAACAAAAAAGACCACAATTAAAAATTAACCATACCTTATCCATTTCACCTTTTAATTTACTAAACATATCATTACTTTTCGTAATAGTTGACTGGAATTCACTGTAACGGTCTTTGTATGTCTTTACCTGCAGAAGAAATCATTCTTAATATTAAAAAATATTTTAATTTGTGAGTTTGATTATCATGTATAATAATCTTACTGTATTTCTGGTCAAAATAATCTTCCTAGATCCAATGTACATTTAACTGTTCATTTTTGCATTTAACATCCACTTCCAATGTGTCTTCTTTACACTCAATGTAATAAATCTTTTACCTTTAATCTGTAATCTATCTTTATAAAAACAACTCATCTTAAAAAGGAAGGTCACATTATATAATGTAGTTTTAGATATTCATAAAATGATAGGATGGTCATAGTTGGAATCCCTCTAATTAAAGGTCTATTCAGTCAGCAATGACCTAGGGTTAAACAAAAACTGCAACAACATACATATAACTTTATAAGTGTGATGGTATTAACATGACATATTAACATCAATAACATATTATTGCTAGTTTAAAGCTTATTTTTGCATATTGTTAAACAGTATATTCTTTATTATTCATATTATCTAAGAGATGCAGTTTTTAACAAAACGAAGCCAGTTGGGCACAAGGTCATGTTCAAGGTTAGAAACACTGCCATGAATGTGAAGGGAACATATATTCCAAAGATTAGACAGTTTAGATCTACTTAATCATGGCTAAATAATGACACCTCTAAAAGTTGATTAATATAACTGAATAACCACTACCTTTATCACATGGAATTTTCTTATCAACAACCTTTAATACAGTTTCTGTATAATAAGATCTACAAGAGATCTGTTTTCATACACCACATACTAATGATCTCTTGCCCTTGAAAAATTTAGCAAAGTATGTTATCTTAATCCTTCTTAATTTTAATACCAAAACATAGAGAGAATATACAAAATACCTTAAATCTTATAAACAATTACCAAAGACAGATATTAAAACTGTAACTAATGAATGAAAATTCAGGTTTGGCAACCAATAGGGAAAATATGAACGTTTATACTAACCTGTGTTTCAAGCATTATCATTTTTGATTCACTTTCTGCTGTTTTCAGTGCCATCTATTTGAAGAATAAGAGTATAATACAAACCAATATGGTGATGGTCATCAGATACTTTCTAATCAAATACTAAAATATGAGGATGTTCATGGAGACAAAATAATCAATGAAGACATATAGCATTGGCATTGACCGAAAACAGAGTAACTCAGCTAAGGGCCTGCTACACAGCTGCTTGACCTTGTAGAAATAGCAGCCACATCTCATTCATATCACACCTTACCATCTTCTTTAATATAGTCCAAGATACATTGCATCCGAATGAAGACCTGACTGTCATGGCTGGAATGCCTTTGATCACGGATCAGCTTCGTCAGGGGTGACTTAAAACTAACACAACAACCACCACCGTCAAGGGAAGAGAGAAAGATGGGGGGGGGGATGTTTGTACGGGAGAATAAATGCATGCAGCATCAGTGTGGCTCAAATCCACAGAATTAGTGCAACTATGTTTATCAGCATGTAATTATGGTTGTGGTATGTAAAGAGATCATTAATATTTGGAGTGTTTATTGCTGTTTAGGCCCAGGTCACCCTTGATTAAGTAGATCTATGATTTTTATTTTTTGTTTTTGAAATCATAGTCATGGCAGATACTAGTGTCACACAACTGGCACCCATGCCAGTGACACGTAAAGGCACTCATGATATTCTCAGAGTGGTTGGCATTAAGAAGGGCCTCCAGCTGTAGAAATCATGCCAAATCAGACTGGAGTTTGGTGCAGCCCCTTAGCTTACCAGCCCTGGTCAAACCATCTAACCCATGCCAGCATGGACAAACGATACTGAATGATGATGATGATGAAGTGCAATCATGGCTGCGTGGTAAAAACATGGTTCCAGGTTCAATCTCCCACTGTATGGCACTTCAGGTAAGTCTCTTCTGCTATTAGGCACAGACTGACCAAAGCCTTATGAGCAGATTTGGTAGAGGGAAACTGAAAGAAACTTGAAATATGTGAATATATATGTGTGTATGTGTGTGTGTTTGTTCTTTACCACTGCCTGATAATTGGTGTTGGTTGATTTGCATCCCCATAATTTTGAAATTTGGTAAAAAGAGACCGATCGTATAAGTATCAGGCATAAAAAAAATGTACTGAGGTCGATTATCATCATCATCATCATCGTTTAACGTCCGCTTTCCATGCTAGCATGGGTTGGACGATTTGACTGAGGACTGGTGAAACCGGATGGCAACACCAGCCTCCAATCTGATTTGGCAGAGTTTCTACAGCTGGATGCCCTTCCTAACGCCAACCACTCAGAGAGTGCAGTGGGTGCTTTTACGTGTCACCCGCACGAAGGCCAGTCAGGTGGTACTGGCAACGGCCACGCTCAAAATGGTGTATTTTATGTGCCACCCGCACAGGAGACAGTCCAGGGGCACTGGCAACGATCTTGCTCGAAAATCCTACGAAGGCCAGTCAGGCGGTACTGGCAACAGCTACGCTCAA
>NC_068984.1:87073758-87082620 GCF_001194135.2 Octopus bimaculoides | reverse complement strand
GAAAGCTAGGTACAGAGGTTTATCCTTGGCTAGGTATTTCTCCTGCAGCTGTCTTACTAGAAATATGGCATCAGTGGTGCTTTTACTTGGCATGAACCCAAACTGCATCTCATCTAAATTGATTCGCTCCCTAATTAGTTGGGCTATGACCCTCTCCGTAACTTTCATAACCTGATCTAACAGCTTGATGCTTCTGTAATTGTTTGTATCTAAAGCTTCACCTTTACCTTTGTAGCAGTTGACTATGGTGCTGCTACACCAGTCATTGGGTATGACAATGTCGATGTGCTTGATTAAACCCTTCATGATGGTGCCCCCAGCATGGCTACAATGTACACAGTATAATGATATGTGTTCTTAATTACTTGAATATATGAATAACTTTAGGAGATCATAAAATACATTTTTAAATCCAGTCTAAAGAAATAATCTTTACACTGAAACTATAAATAGAAATCTGAAAAGAAATTTACTCACCAATTCCTTTTCTTTTTTACTTCTTTCTCTTTCTTCAACCAACTGCATTGCTGCTTGCTTCAGTTTCGTATCTACTAGCTGCTGTTCCAATTCTCGATGTTTAGCCACTTTCTCGAAATACTGGATACAAAGTAACAAAAACAACTACTAAGAAGAAAGTAAACACAAGGGGGATAATTCTTACTTTCCTAAGGTATGTCAAAAATATCCCATGATTCTATTTTTAAAAAATAATTACAAAACCACAAGTATTTTCTCCAAATCCACAGAATACAAATATATATCATTAAAAGTCGTCCCTCTTTTTGTCTATTTTTGACAATAGGAGTCTCCTCTATTCTCTTAAAAGATTCCTATTAACTCTTGTTGGAATGCATATCATGACATATTCTTATTTATTTCTTTACTGACCACAAGGGGCTAAACATAGAGGGGACAAACAAGGGATTAAGTTGATTACATCGACCCCAGTGCGTAACGGGTACTTAATTTGTCGACCCCGAAAAAATGAAAGGCAAAGTCGACCTCGGCAGAATTTGAACTCAAAGCGTAGCGGCAGACGAAATACTGCTAAGCATTTCGCCCAGCGTGCTAACGATTCTGCCAGCTCGCCGCCTAGACTTTTCACAATTTGCTTATTGTTCCTCACTGAAGATGTATCTATGTATCTATCATGACATATTCTATAGCCTTATGTATTTACCTCTATCTATATTTTATATTGCTAACATTTTAAATCAACTTTACTATAACTAAATTCATCTTAGTTGAAACATGCTCAATTAATCCCACTTCCAAATGCATCATTATCATCATTTAACATCCATTCTCCATGGTGCATGAAAATAAAACCTTTTGTAATTGTTATTAGTGACTTTTGGCACAACATTTCAGTCATAAGAAGCTAATGTGAATGGGTTTTTTAAGCAGCTCGTTTTTGAAAAAGAAATACTGCAAATGTTATACTAACATTCTGGAGACAAAATTTGAAGTTTATCTCTCTCAAAGTATTACTATATCTGATGACAACAGCAGTGAAATGAAAATAAAGAGGAAGGAATTCATGTAAACAAATAGTGATCAACACTACACTGAATAAATATCACTGAGTATTTAGGAGCTACTCAAAAATTAGATAGAAATATGGCAGAAATACATTTTTTCTTCATTCTCCAGGCAAAATTAAATATAATTAAAAGTAGACTAACATTCTTAATGTGATGAATTATATATAATGTTTAGTCAACTGAAATCGTAACCATAAAGAGGAGAAAAGTCATTTGTGCTAATGAAAACTATTATAAAAATGATAAGAGAGGGAACTCCTAAAATTCCAACTGCCTCAAAAGTAAATAGAGACCTGCAGCAGCCGAGTAATATCAAATAACTACAGTGACAACTCTGGACATGTTTTCACTTTATTAGATCTCAGAAAAGCATAACCAATGCATAGATTGTTTTCAAATATAATATATGGTTAGTTTTTATCCCAATATTTATGGGAAGTAAATTTTTATTTAATTCTACATCTGTTGTATATTTTCATATTTTTTCCCTGCACATTTTGTATTTTATTTCACTATTTTTTCAACTACATTTCATGTTACCAAATTAAAAAGTACATTCTGAAGCAAATAAAATCATTGAAATGGCACCATCAACAGCACTGATGAAAACTGAACATTAATTTTGATACAACTGAAACATAAGAACTTTTTTTATTAGTATCTTAAAAATTTCCCTTGAGCACAAAGGGGATAAACCAGTGTTTCTCAAACGGGCAGAGGTAGGGGATGATTTCTGTGTAATCTAACTTTTGCTTAAATTATGTGTATTTGTACTTCCAACCTTTGAAACTTGTCCAACACTACATGATAAAGAGAGACAAAACCATATAGATGCAAATTCTATTGTCTTTGCATTAATACAGAGCATGGAGTCAAAAAATTTATTGGTTTTGAGGTGGGGGGGAAGGCCTGCTTTTTATCAATTTGAGAACCATTGCAATAGGCAGTTCATTCTGTAATGAGGGCTTATGAAAATGCAGGGTGGTACTGTATTATAGCCATAATATTTTACTCAAAAAATAGGCATGAGAAACCACATGTCACTTATCTATTCAACCTCTCTCTGAGATTCATAATGACAGTGTATTATATAGGTCAGTCACATCCCTACTCAGTCATTATGAATATCAGTAGTGTAAACAAATATATGCTGATCACTGATGCCTCACACAGAAGACTTCCATGTGGGCAAAGCATATGAGCAATCCTCTATCAGCTGGCTGTCAACTGTTATCTTGGTGCCCATTACATGAGCAATCCTCAGCTGGCTGCAATCTTAATGTCCATTTGCTGCAGCATATATTATCAGTCAAACAGAAATGGTAATATAAAAAGCACAGGTTGATCCATTTCTTCTGGGCATAGATTATTATAAAAACATGTTATGATATTTATGATCTTGAAACTTTGCTGCATTATATTAATAAATATTGAGATTATTTCAGCTGGAGATTTTTTCTTTGCATTCCTTTATTTATATAAAGCCAACTGCAAGTGAAATTGCAGAAATATTTATGAAAAGCAACATGTAACTAATGTACAAGTCAAAGACAAAATATTAAAAGCATAAAAGATGTCTTATCTACTGGTGCTATGTATACAATAAATCATAGAATATAAAAGACTTCAGAAACAACCTTTCAGATAAGTCAAATTCCCTCAAATCACACCCCAACATCATAGAAAAGGAGATATTGGAGAACATCGTCTTTTTCTTTGTGCACAAAGGTAAAAGGAACAGGATAATCAAGGCAGGAATACCTTTTGTCATAAGTCTCCTTGATCACAGTAAACCTAGGCATAAACAACAATAAATATAACAATATTGATAGGAAAGCTGATTACCAATTTACCTTTTCTCTTTGTTCATATTGCTCAAGAAAGTTCTTTAGCTTTGTTGCCAATTCTGTATTCTCTTCTCTCAGTTTCATATTACGATTGTGGTTGTCTACCATCTGAGCTTGAATATCATTAATGGTTGTCTGCAATCAGATGAATAAAATATTGTTTCATTATAATAAATCAAATCATTCTGATGTAAAACTGTTTACCTATAAACCTCTTTTTAACTAAAAAGCTAAAACTTTAAATCTAGTTAAAACAACATATCTGAATTTCATTTTAATAATTAACATCCCAAATCATTATTTAAATGACTGTTTTGGTTGCTGAATTATTACTACTATTTTGTTTTCCAGACGCAAAGCAAGTTTTTAGGGCAATTAAAATGACTTTTACAAATCCTACTAATATTTATTTTAATTACCCTGAGTTACAAAACTAATTACATTGGGACTGAAAGCAAAAACAGTGCAGTAGCTAAAGTAAAGGATCCAGCAGAATGCTTTATTACATTTAAAAAATGTTAATCATTAATGACATATGTCCAGGAAACAAATTATAAGAGAGTAAGGTCCATGGAAATAAGCTCATAAATCTCAAAACCAAAGACAGAAATATCACATAACAAATTAGCTAAATTAGCCATGAATTGAGACACTGAATTTTATCTTAATATAAACCTAACTTGCCCGAATACATATGAAAATTTTAAGTGTTCTTTCAACAAAATAGTCATTGCTGGTTTCAGTCTTTGGACTATGACTATGCTAGGGTACCACCTTCAAAGATTTTTAATAAATAATTGTTGAATCAAGTACTTTTGGTATTTACTTTGTATCATCAACCTTGGGAGTCAATGAAAAGCAGCAGTCAACCAGGAGTGAAGGTAGGTAACCATGCTAGATCAAAATACTATAAGGAATCAAACTCAGAACCACATGGCTGTGAGAACAGCTAGTTACCCACGACCATGCCAGTGCATACTGAAATTGTAAATAGAAATTAAGAAAATTTCCTAAAAAAATTAAAAACTCATAAAAGCATTTAAGTTATCTATTCAGTGTAAATTTGATTTAAATTTAAGACTTAAAATTCAAATAGCTCTTCAATATCAACTAAGAAAATGTTAACATTTCAGTGAGAAAAGTGGACAAAGAGAATGGGTGCTGAGTGAAACTCTCATTTTGTATGTAATAGTTTATGCATAATGACAACCCTTTCTTCATGACAAAACTGTGTGATAAAAATATAAACAGGTATACTTTGTATCAACCCTGCTACTCTCTAAACTGAGTAAGACATAACACCAAATTGAAATTGCATTACCTGAAATTTCGAAGATATTTCTTTCCGTTTCTCATCTTCTTCTTTAGCACGAGCTAAACTTTCTTCCTTTAATGATATGAATTGTACAATTTTATTATTACATTCAATATAAAGAGTATAGTTTTAATGAAACAAATAATAATGGTGATTTCTAACAAAAACAGGTCACAAATGGAGAAGAGGACAGTCAAACTGATTGCAATTCTTAACAAGTACTTTTCAACCAAGAAAGAATGAACAGCAAAGTCCACTCTGGTAGTATTTGGATGCAGAATATATAGGATCACAGCTGTAAGGTATCTCGTCCAGCATTCTACTGATTCTGTCCTCCACTACCTTAATAACACAATAATAAATTATTTTTAACAAAAGCACAAAGTCACAAACTGTGATTAGATTACCTCTCACACACACACACAAAACACTAATACTTATTTTATCAATCCTAGAAATATGAAAGGCTAAGTCTATCCCAGTGTGACTGAAACTGAAAATGTAAAAATATATCACTAAATACTACCAAGCATTTTGAATAGTGCTCTACTGATTCTGCTATGCATCAGTTTAATGTTAATAATAATCTTTTCTACTTTTAGCATAACTCTCCAAATTTTGAAAAGAAAGGTTATAATTGATTGAATTGAATTCAGTACCTGAAAAATACTTATTTTAGCATATTCAGACATTAAAAAAAAAGCTAAATTCTTTTTGGTAAGACTTAGGCTTCGAATATAACATGAAAATAAATAAATATCAAAGATATTTTGTCTGATACTAAAAGTCAATCAAATACTCTTAGCTGAACAGAAAAGTATTAAAAGAGAAATAATAAAGAAAAATTATGATTAAAAAAATCTATCACTAGCACTGCCAAGTAACAACAAGGTAAAATGCCAAATGAAAGTAAATGTCTAATGTCTAATGCAACTATCAACTATAAAACAGACACAACTTGAAGACAGATGACAAACTAATATGGTATCATATTATATAGTAAATTCAGAAGAGAAAACCCAAACTGTAGAGCAGGGATTCTCAAACAGTGTACTGCAAATAGTATCTACGTGTGGTGCAGGTTTTTCAAAATACAATTTAAAGCATTAGAAAATCTATACTAATGCTTGAATGGCTTGAAAAATGAGATTCACAATTTTGTCATACATATATATGATAAATAAAACAAGGTTTTTAATATATATATTTTTTTCTAAATTTCTCACTTTAAAATGTGTTCTTTTAATTTTCCATATAATGTGCAGTACCCTAAGCTAGTGTCTTCTACTCTAGCCTTGGGCTGACTAAAGCCTAGTAAGCAAATTTGGTAAGAGGAAACTAAAAATCCATCATGTGTATATGTGTATGTAAAAGTGCTTGTGTATCCTAGTCAAGGAAAAAAACAAAGTGTACCAATAATTTTATATTCAATTGCCAGTGCACTACACTGTCAAAAAGACTGAGAATCACCATCTTAAAGAATACAAGAATTAAGCAACTCAAATAAAGTCTTCAAAAAGATAAAGTGAATATTTACAGAGAATTGAAATTATACAAATAGAGAATCCCCTACAACAAAGAACAAAACTTTTGGAGAAAAACAGAACCATGTTCTAATAGAGAATTGAACAGCTATTGATACGGAAAGGGAAAGAAAAGAAATTGGGAAATGCACCAAAATGGACATACTTCAAAAGTTCTTGATAAACATCAACATGTCTTACACATGTACCAGAATGGCTGGCACAGGTAAAAACAATTCTTTAACAAAATTTGAAAGAAATGTTCATCTAGATTTGCTAGATTTTGTAAGTCCTACAATCATTATGACAGACTTGTTTTCAAATGAACTTGAGAAAATGTAGGTTCTTTTTTTCTGCCAGCAGTCTGCTAAGATTGTGTATATACTAACTGATTTTCACAACTATACAAGCCCCTTCGGAAAATTATCTGTTCTATAGGGGATCTATATATCTTCTCATAGGAGAAGAGTGCTTGGTCACTCAACATTACAAATAGAAAACTCGCTATAGTTACATGTCAAAACTGAAAGTACAACCATAAAAGAAAAGAAGTAAAAGAAAAAGAAAAGCAAAACAATGAATGAATACATGGAAATTAAAACTTGTCAAAGGAAAATCTATGTAACTGAGGTACACCCATTTCCAAGGCTCTCAACAGAAAAGGAAACAGAAAGCTTGATCTTTTCTGCCCAGTAACAGCCAGAATATATCAAAAATATATACTAAAATTTCATTATTGTATTTGGTTTGCAAAATTCTTTATGTGAATTCGTGTGTTGAAGCATATTTTGTTGTGTCTGGGGAAGAGTCATTCTGTTTTAATGCCTTAATAACACACTCACTGGTTCAATTTTTACTCATTTACTTCTTTTTTTTTTTTTACCTTAAAAATTTTCATGGCTTCTTGCAACCTCTTCAATAGTTGTTGACTCTCAGAGAGTCAGCTACTGAAGGTTTCAAGAAACAATGAAAATTTTAGAAAAAAAATAATAAATAAATGGAAATTGAACTGGTGAGTGAGTTGATTAATAAGGCACTAAAACAGCATGACTCTCCCCAGACACAACAAAATATATCAAACTTTAACACAGTACACATAGTTTAATAAGATATCAGTCACATTCTTAGTGGATACACTATACTGACCATATCAAGAAACATGATAAGAAGACTACCTGCTTTCAGTAGAAAATGTAACAAAATGAAGACCCCTAACTGCCAAAAAACAGTAAAAACTTACAATTGTTGCAGAAAGAAAGTGGTGTGATTCTAAGGAAATACACACAAATAAGAAGACACAAGTGACCCATTATAATATCTTCTGAGTTCAAAAGTCAGACGAAACACCAGTAAGCATTTTACCCAACGTGCTAATGATTCTGCCAGCTCACCATCTTAATAATAATAATAATAATAATGATAAATACCTTAATGATTCGATTGTGTTTTTGAAGTTCACGACATAAACTTTCTAATCGACTTTTAGCCATCAAAGATTTGTTGTTCTCAAGTTGAAGCTGATCCTTTTGTCTGGATAACTAAAATAACAATAAAAATAATTATATTTATATTTATCTACAATTTCAATGAATTGCAAATAAACTTCATGAAATATTCTACTGAAATAAAACCAATAATTGAGTTGTTGCATTTTCCTTTTCATTTGATTTTTCATGATTAACAGGCAAAGATACGGTTGAGTGGTTAAGAAGTTTACTTCCCAACCACTTGGTTTCGAGTTCAATCCCACAGCATGGCACCTTGGGTATATCTCTTCTACTATAGCCTCAGGCCAACCAAAGCCAAGTAAGTGGATTTAGATGGGAACTAAAATGAAGTCCTTCATATATACAGTGGTTGGACAAAATAATGGAAACACCTAGCATCATAATTTTGAAATATCTATAAAACCATCAAAAGTTTGTATGTGTATATATATATATATATATATATATATATATGTAATATATATATTACATTTTTCACAGGAATTTTCAATGACCGGAGAACTGAAAAGATGTTGGTGTGGGTTCCCACCCCAGCATCCGAAACTCGGAGTTTTATCATGGCTACCGAATAAGTGTCACATAATTTTACAGATAAATTCCTCTATTTACATAATATCACTTCTTTTGTTGTCTTTTCTATCAATATATATATATGGGTCTCCCACTCCCTTATCTGGTGGTCAATGAGGAAACTAGGGATAAAGGAGTGGTTAGTGAGAGCTGTGCAAGCCATGTACAGGGACGCTGTCAGTAAGGTGAGGGTTGGCAACGAGTACAATCAAGAATTCCGGGTAGAGGTAGGGGTCCACCAAGGTTCAGTCTTCAGACTCCTCCTATTTATCAGTCCTCCAGGCAATAACACAGGAATTCAAGACAGGATGCCCCTGGGAGCTCCTCTATGCTGATGACCTTGCCCTAATTGCTGAGTCACTATCAGAACTAGAGGAGAAGTTTGAGGTGTGGAAGCAAGGACTAAAATCGAAGGGCTTTAGAGTCAACTTAGCTAAAACCAAAGTCCTAATAAGTAGGAAGGTAGACAAAACACAAACCCCTTCAGGTAGATGGCCCTGCTCGATCTGTAGAAAAGGCATAGGTAGAAACTCCATAAGATGTACCCAGTGTAAG
>NC_068984.1:87046090-87071799 GCF_001194135.2 Octopus bimaculoides | reverse complement strand
GTGCGGGTGGCACATAAAAGACACCATTTCGAGCGTGGCCGTTTTCGTGCGGGTGACACGTAAAAGCACCCACTACACTCTCTGAGTGGTTGGCGTTAGGAAGGGCATCCAGCTGTAGAAACTCTGCCAAATTAGATTGGAGCCTGGTGTTGCCATCCGGTTTCACCAGTCCTCAGTCAAATCGTCCAACTCATGCTAGCATGGAAAGCGGACGTTAAACGATGATGATGATGATGATATATCATCATCATCATCATCATCGTTTAACGTCCACTAATCTGTTGTGATCTGTTAAAATACCTATCATATGAATTATTGGACATTTATTGAACCCGGTGTTGAGTGTTGTGCGGGAATTGGATAGAGGTCCAATCACATTGCATGTAATATATTTCAAACAACTAAACCTGCATGTGTTCTGGAGCCTCCTTTTTCCATAAATTGGTGCGACAAATTATTTACGAGTCAGAAGGGCAAGAGTTTTTTATTCAGGCAAGTTATGCAGCTCCTGTCATTTTCAGAGGAGAGTTAATATGTAACGGAGCCCATGTAACCAATGCTGATCCAAGCTGAAAATTATCAAAACGATGAACAACATCCAACAGAATTTGTAATGTCTTGCTTTGATCCTCTGAACCACTTTACGAAGGAATAAAGTCCCACTGTTATTTTAAAGTTGGTTTCTTTTGTTGCTTCTATGAATGAACATGCAAAATATATTATACAATGATACACATGATTCTTTAGTAAAATCAACGAAGACTTTTCCATCGTAAAAGTTTCATAAAAGATGCAATAGGATCATGGATAGTTTGAAAGAGAAGGATTTTGTATATAACAGATGCACAAAAGTAGTTAGTAGTAAGTGCACCTGGAAATAGTTAACTGCTTCTGTTAGCTAGGTTATCTAATAAACAGTGAAGGTGAGTGTTGCAAGGTATAATAGCCAAAGTAAAGAAAATAATGGAAAAAGATCAGGAAATATTTCTGATAATGATAAAAGGATTTTTTTCTCCAAGTGAATGGCTGATTACATAAAGCTTGTGTAATAAGTATGATACTGAATGGTAATAAGACAGAAGAATTGAAAGTGGAGGATGAGCAGAGGCGGGAAAGAAACAAGATGAGCATGCTCTGTTTGACATGTAATGTTGGTGTACATGAATGAAATGAGTTGAGAGAAAAACTGGGAATAAGAGGAATCAACTGTTGTGTGCAAGAAAGAAGAATGTGCCGATGTTGGCAAGTGATGTGTATGAAGGTTAACGGTCAGTTAAAGAAGTGTCAGGTGATCCAAGGAAAGAAACCTGCAGAAGAAAAATGTAAAGGAAGAGGTGGTGAAATCTGATCACAAAATGCTAAGAAATGATGATGAACCACAGCAGATGGCAATATGCTATGATGACGACAAAGACCTCTGTCCAAACTAAAGCAAGCATGAAAAAATAGAAATAAAATGACAATGAAATAGAAATCATGTAGAAACCTACCACCAAGAGTTTTCTTTCTATCACTCTCTGATTAGTAATTAGGGTTCGATTTTCTTCACTCATGGTAGTGTATTTCTTAGAAAGTGCTGATAATTTTCCTTCAGCTGTTGGTATATTGCTTAAGGATTTCAAGACATGATCTTAAAAGAAAATTTTTTGCAATAAAATATATAAACACAAATATAACATAAGAGAACAACATGATTTTTGATAATTCAAATCTAGTTAAATACATTAAGAAATGTTAATTGGATCAGTTAAGTTGGCGGGTGTATTGAATTACAAAAGATACCATACAAATTAGTTAATAAAATAAGTTCTTTTAAATATTCAACAAGTAGTAACAATATTGGCAAGAGAATGAAAAATGAAGATCTAGCCACGAAAATTACAAAAAAAATATATGTAAGCACATATCTATATATATATATTTATATATATATATATATATATATATATATATATATATATATACACACACACACACACACATTTGGTCACTATAAGCAAATCATTTGTGTGGTTGTGCAGCAAGAAGTTGCAAAACTCTTATACATTATCTAACAACAGGAGAATCCATATATATAGATAATTAAGGGCATAGAAAAAAATCTAGCCTTTATGCTGAAAAGAGACACTAAAATTGTCCAACCACTTTAAATCATCACAAAATGACATGTTGAAATCAATTTCAATACGTGTCTAATTTTGTAACAATTTAAAAGGGTTGGAAGATTTAGCGTCTCTTTTCAGCATATAGGCTAGTTTTCTTCTATGCCCTTAATTATAATTATATATATGATTTCACCTTAATAGGTCTATTTTCATATGCTGGCCACTTACAACATTTTTTAAGACTTTCTCCTTTATTATTATTATTATTATTATATATATATATTGTTGGACCAGTGAACTCTGCACATTTTTTCTCTCTCCATTAATCCTTTGTCAAAGAGCATAGGCTCAAAAAGTAAAAGACTTTCCCATTTTTTCCCAGCATCAAACTAATACACCAGCTTGTTGTTCATACACCTGTCTTCATCTTCAGTTTTCTGTAAATTTGAACTATGTGTAGCAGAAGCATGTTCGCTCTTTACCTTTAGCTATCCACTATCCACATTGTGCCCCTTTGCTTTTGGATACCCATCTTAGCCCATCACATGATGGTCATGTCCATTTAGCGTTATGAAGACTGTCCACCCCTTAACATGATAGACTAGCCAAGCATCCCAACATAAGCTTTTTAAGGGACCCTTTTTCCAGCTAATTCCTTAGTGGGGGTGAGTTTGCTATGAGTGAGTTGAATCTTTAACATGAAAGCAGTTTGCAGCTTCAGCAAGGAGAGAATTGTAACAGAAATCTTTGACATTATGCATAGCATTTTTTCCAACACTCATCTTCATTTTCAAGAAGCATTTTGAAAACATATAATGTATTTGATAAATTGATTCAGGTTTGCCAGTTGCTCTATTTAACTTTAGATTCAGAAATAAATGTTGCAGTGTGGTGCATTAAGACAGTAATTTTGTAACTTTTAACTCTTGTCTTTAACAAAAGCAGTGGTAATCAGTACCTTCTGTCACTTTTGTGACCTCTATTAATTTTGCCTTTAGGTTCTAATTGCTAATAACCCACCTTTTTTAATTTTTTGTTTACACTTTTACCATTTTGAAAATCAGCACACATTTTCAATGGTTCTTCTTATAAGACTGACAGAAGCAGTTGAGTTTAATCCTAGGCGTTAAGAGCCGCTGATGAGGATTAAGATGGTCTAAATCAAAATTGCGATCTGGATATGTATGCTGGGGACTTACCTTCCTTCGTCAGTCATCAAGACAGTAATTTTGTGGCTTTTGAGTTATTTTAACTCTTATCTTTAGCAAAAGCGGTGCTAGTCAGTACCCTCTGTCACTTTTGTGACCTCAATATATATATATATATATATATATATATACACATACATATATATCTACATACATACATACATACACACACACACTCAAATATACATAAATATATACATAACAAAGCCTGTCCTAAATGGTGTGTGCAGGATTTTGAGAAGTTTTATTACAAGTGAAAGAATGTAAAATAAAACCAATTTTACAAAAGATTCAACAATACAAACAAGTTACATTCCAACAATATATTCTTATGGCATACTTCTAGTCATAAAAACATCAACAAACAAACACTCAAAACACTTTTTGTATTAAACATTGAAATATATGTGTGTTAGAAATAGATTTAAGAAAGATTAATAAGTATCAGTCAAATAATTATTTACTTAGAAATATGTCTAAGGTTTGTTGCTATGCATTTTTTACTGTTCATATAAATTCCTTGTAGCATTTGTATCTACTCTTTGCTTTTTATTTTCACTTCTCTCTGAGGATCTCTCTCAATGTAAAGAGCCATAGTTTTATCAAAACTTGAGTCATAAAAATTCATGGTGGTTCTACATCCTCACACTTGCAATCATCTTCTGCATGATGCTGTTCCTTCTCCATGAGGTCCTCATTAGATATTTCTTCTTTAAATCCAACCAGATATGCCAACCCAACAATCTTCTGATTAGCATTATGTATTGTCTCTTCATTACTCAGGAAGTTTGCAGTACAGGTTGGATAAATTTTACTCCAGACATGATTCATTGCTGTTTTTAACTTGTTACTATGCTGCTGTCAAATTTTCAAAGACCAGACCAAAATCCTGTTATTCCTGACTTAGTTTCACCCTCTAAGAATTTGATCAATTCTTTAAAAGATGCACCCTAAATAGCTAAGTTTTAAATGCAGCAATAACTTTATGGTCCATAGGGTAAATCAAGTTAGTTCAGTTTGGAGGCAGGAAAACTACAAGAACATTATCTGCTATTGCAACAGGGATGTATCAAAGAATAAATATTTGTGAAGCAAAAATCATAAGGATCATTTTCTACAACCACTCAGTTAAAATCTATACAATAACAAAAACTGGCGAGTTTTGAATCTGGCAAATTTTGTAGTAATTCACCCCTGCACTGCTATATGTACATTTGTCTCTCTCTAGTATTTTTTATTTGTCCTAACCTCTTATAATTAAACATTTAATAACATGTCCAAGTGGCTTCACAAATAGTTATTCCTTAATTTATCATTGCATTCATCTAAGTCAGTGGTTCTCAACATAAAATTTTGTTGTTAAAATTTATGTGCAATAAATTGATTACTATTCTACAATAGACAAATAATTTAATTTTTTATGCAATTCCTAATAATATTTAATTATAAAAACAATGATAGGATCTTTTAAAACATCAAAAGGCTATGAGGGTACATCCAAGTACAATAGGAATCAAGGGGGTCCATAGGTAAAAAATGGTTAAGAAACACTGAACTAAGTTACACAGGTGACCTGAGGCATTATCCACAAGAAGCAAAGCTACATTTTTAAGGTCTCTACTTTGACAATATCCTTTGACAACTGGACAAAATCAATATAAGAATGCTGTTTGGCAGTCTCATATTTCTCTGATCACCATCAAACATGTTTATTTAAAGTATCCTTTCATAGCTACAGCTACCTCAGAATAACACGCAACCAGTGGCTTCAGTTTTAGATCTTCTTAAGTATTACTACCAAACAGAAGAATCATACAATCTTTGGCAGCTTTGAAACCTGATACAGATTTTTCTGCTTTGAGAAATGTAAATTCATTTTGGCAATCATTTCCAAAACAAACCTGACTCACCTACATTAACAAATTTACTATTGAGTGTATCCTCCTTCACAATAATATTTTTCAGTAAAGCTAGAGAAGCAACTGCAGCTTTTCCATACAGATAACAAGAGAATCTTGCAGACTCTCCTGTTATCATATGTGATACAATTTCAAGTGATTCACAAAATGCTCAAACCAGCCATGCCTTGACATAAAGTTTTCACTTGCACAACTTGAACTTTATGTTGTCTTTAGGTCATCAAAGCTTTGTATGGCATGTAGGAAACATGGAGAATTATGCTGATGCATATCCCCTATCAATATGTTTAAAATCTTATCCAGATTTTCAAGTATGTGGCTTCTATTCCAAGTTAATTTTGTAGCAGCTAATGGTGCAACACTTTGAGCACATGAATTATTACAAATTGTTCAAACAGTTGTTGGTTGAAAACAAAGAACTCTTCCAATATCTACAACTTATTGTCCAACAGTGAATCTCCATAACTCTCCTGCTATAGTTTCTAGTGTTAACTTTTTTCTGTTTTTATGTCTACAGACAACAATGATGCACAAATTTAACTGCCATTACATCATCATCGTTTAATGTCTGTTTTCCACATTGGCATGTGTTGGATAATTTGACAGGAACTGGCCAATTGGAGAGCTATCCAGACTCCAAATGTCTGTTTTAGCATGGTTTCTACACCCTTCCTAACCCCAACCACTTTACAAAGTGTGCTGGGTACATTTTACGTGCCACCAGCAGGGATGCATTTACACAGCACGAGTGCATTTTATATGGCACCAGCACCTGCAAAAGACACCGAAATGTGTCGATGACTGTGATTTTACTAAGCTTGATGCATCTTCTCAAGTACAACAAATTGCCACAATTCCCAGTCCCTGCGCAGCGTGGCCTAGCATCTGAAGATCCTTTTTCACTACTTTGTCCCACATCTTCCTGAATCTACCCTTTCCACAAGTTCCTTCCACGAAGCAACGATAAATTAAGGAATAAATATTTGTGAAGCCATTTGGACATGTTATTAAATGTTCAATTAAAGAAGTTAGGACAAATAAAAAATACTAGAGAGGGACAAATGTACAAAAAGCAGTGCAGTGGCGAATTACCACAAAATTTGCTAGCTTCAAAACTTGCCAGTTTTTGTTATTGTATGGATTTTAACCAAGTGATTGTAGAAAGTAATCCTTACGATTTTTGCTTCACAAATATTTATTCTGTTGCAATGACAGATAAATACGAAACTGTGCAACACTGCTGTGGAGATACTGGAGTGAAAACAGATTGGTGTATAATGTGCACAAGAGATGGAAGGAGACATCAGCCAAACTCCTCAAAAGCAAGAAAAAACAACATGGATTGGTCTAGGCTGGTAACAGCAATGGAGTGAATGGAGTAGGTATAATATTAGCAATGGGATGAGAGCAATCTCATTATTGAAGTTTGTGACGTCAACAGACATGTTGAATAACACCAGGATAGCTTCCAAAATGTACATGGACGCATTGGGTATGGTATGAGAAATGAGAAGGGATCAAAGCTCCTGGAGTTCTGTGATGCAAATAACCTAAACAATTGCAACACTAACTTCAGGAAACCAGCCAGCTATGTGATTATCTAACAATCTGGCAAATGCAAAAGAGAGACAGCCTTCATTCTCACCAGAAAATGAGATAGACAAATAGTTGTAAATGCTGAGCAGACTGGAAGAAAGAGATGGCAAGGAAAAATATATTTATAGCTAGAAGAAAAGCTAAACATCAAATATACTTAAGGGAAGAGGTAGAAAGAAAGTTTGCATAGGTTCTGTGGCACGAGGATCAAAAATACAGATTGTTCATAATAACAAGACAAGGCACACACTGTCACTGACATTAAAAAGAAAGAGGCATGGAAGTACTACTGTGAAAAGCTGTTGAATGTGAAGAATGAATGAGAGAGAAGGAGACTACCCCAAGTAGACTCCACTGGGTGGCTAGCCATTCAGGTTGACAGCTGCATGGTAGATAGAGCAAAAACAGATATGAAGGTAGGGAAAGCAACTGACTCATCAGAAATAGTTGCTGAGATGCTTAAAATATCTGACAAAATAAGATATGGTTTAGTCATTCAAATAATCAATCAAGTAATGCAAGAAGGTATCATACACAATACCTTGTAACATTATTGCAAACTGCAACAAAAGCAAAGGGGATGCACTTGAGAGAGGAAACTGCAGCAGAATCAAACTGTCAGACCAGGTCATGAAAGTTATAGAAAGTAATTGCAAAACTGATTCAGAACAGGATTACCCTAGATGAGATGTAGTTTAGCTTTGTCTACGCTAGGAAGATATACTAGTCATGCGAACTTACTAGTGAGACAACTGCAAAAGAAATACTTGGCTAGAAGTCTGCCTCTAAACTTAGAATTTGTAAACCTGGAGAAAGCCTTCAGCAGAATTCCTCACTATTATTTAGTGGGTCTAAGGATGCTAGAGGGAGATGCATGGCTAGTAGGGGCAGCACAAGCTATGTAGAACGGAGTAGTCAGTAAGATGAGAGTTAACAATGAATACAGCAATGAATTTAGCATACAGGTAGGAGCTCATTAGGACTCAGTCCTAGTTTTTATTATTGTCCTCCAAGTCATAACAGAAGAATTTAAGTCTGTGAGAACTTCTGTGACCAGGACCTTAAAGTAAACTTAGCTGTAACTGAAATTATACTAAGTAGAAAGGAAGCCAAGATGCAGATACTGTAAGGGAAATGCTTGGTATACAGAAAAAGAGTAGAAAGAAACTCCATACAGTGTACCCAGCATAAAAAATAGATACATAAGAGGTATAGTGGGGCCACAGACAGGCTACCAGCAAAGGCAGATTTTGTATATGTCAGGCACACAAGTATGTTAGGGAGGAATCAGACCTCAATGCATGATAGTGAGACCTAGGCCCTGAATGTAGAGAATTTGCAAACAATTGAAAGAAAAATTTTGCAAGATGTGTAACATCAGTGTGCAGGAGCAATGCAATGCAAATGAACTGAGAGAAAAGTAGTGTTTAAGAGGAATCAGATGAAGTTCGCAAAAGAGATGGTTGCATTGGTTATGGGCATATGATGCATATGGCTGACAACAGCTGCATAAAACAATACTGAGGGCACAAAGTGGATGGTGCCCATGGAAAAGGAAGACCTAGAAAAACAGATGAAGTACAGAAAACTGATCCCAAAATGCTGAACCTCACAAAAGAGATGACAGGTGACTGCAATAACTGGTGAAAACCTGCTCTCTTGAGCAAGCATGACAGGAAGAAAGCAAACAAGGAGTGTTCACATGGGATGCACTTGCTGCATTCAACCACAGCTCTTTCCCTTCACTGTCCTTTATCTTCAGCCTCCTAATCATGGATACTTTCACTGCTTCTGTCCTTTGCTCCTACTCCAACCTCTTCTTAGTCATTACATTCACTCTGTTCCCTTCCACCCACAGCTAGGCTTCCCCCTCTCTACATCCAACCTTTCTTTCTCTCATTGCATTCACCTACTGCTCCTCCCTATCTCATTTTTTCACCATCCTCTTCTCCACAGCCACTGCCAACTACCTGGGGTGCTTTCTCTGCATTCATACTGAATTTTTCCCCAACAACCTCTATCATACTTTCCAGCCTCTCTTTCCCCTTCTCTACTCTCAATACACTCGCCCAGTGCTCTTCCATTTTCTGCCTTGTTTCCTCTCACTGTCCTCTTCCCACAGCTTCTCTGCCTCCTCAATACCCACTCATCTCTCTCTCTCTCTCTTATCTACAATGACTCTCCCCAGATCCTTGCTACCCACCATCTATTTCTCTCTTTAATGTTTTCTTTCCCTCCATGCAAACTTGGATAGAAGCCTTGGAACCACCAGCACAACCCACCTCACCATCCTGACCCTTCTTCTCTCACTAAACTCTGACTAATCCTTTCCCTACCTCCTGTCCTTTCCATACTCACTCCCCCAATAGTGCCTACTGTTACTCTCTCCATTATTACCCTCTCACAACTACCAACCTATTCCTCTCATCATACTTTACCTTCTCTCATCACCCCACCAACAATCATCACACTCTCTTCTATTCTACTTCAGGCTCCCTTTAGGCCTTTACTCTTGCAAATTGCATGATGACATCATTTGTGTTTGTGCCATGAAAAAGCACTAAGTTTACTAAGTAGTTGAGAAAAGGAAAGGAATCCAGCCATTGAAACCATGCCAAAGCATTGGAGCACAATGCAGTCTTTGAACTCATCAGATTCTCTCAAACTGTGGAAAACAGACATTAAATGACAATATATCTGCTGAAACTATACATATACACATATCCATATATACTATCATTGCTTTAATGTCTACTTTTCCATGGTTCCATGGACAGACAAGGGTGTGTGTGTGTGTGTGCATGCGCGCACACGCTCAAAATTGCAGCAAAATGCTTGCAGTGATTTTAATCCTAACCCATGAGTCAGTTGTTCAATACTCAATCTGTAAGTATGATTTACATCTATCATATAAATATGTTATTCAAGCTAACAAAGGTGCTTCTACACGAGCTTTTGATCTGTCAGATATCCTTCAAATCATGCTGTAACATTTCAAAAAGTGAGAAAACATTTGAAACTGTAATCTTAGAGAGACAATGACAATCACAATCATTAGACCATTGGATATAGGTCTACTGGGTCATGGCTGAACTGAGGTTAAATAACTAAAGTGATGTAAAAATACACTTGATGTGGTATGGTTGAATTGTTAAGAAGCTTGCATTATTTGACTCTGTTTCGGATTCATGTGTTGAATGAACTTTAACTTTATTAGAATTATCACATAAGTTATCAAGGTTTAAAAATGCTGGAGTTTTATCTATATCTTGCTTATTTTCACTGCATTTTATTTGATTTGATTGTCTGACAATTTAGAAGACATCTTTATTTCTAAATTTATCTCTTGATTTAATGGTAACAGTTGGGAACAGTTATGTTCAGAAAATGAGTGCAAAGTAACATTAGTCACAGACAGATCTTCATTTAATAATGGCAAGACAGTTTTCCCACTCAATTCAGAAGAAAATTCAACACTCAAATGTTTTTCTTTCAATATTACACTTTCTGTATATCATTTTGGCTAAGTATCATTTACTGTAGCCCCCATTCAATACAAGTTTTAAGAGTGAAACTGGGTGAACTGAACTTATGTCAAAACCCATAAAAAGAAGTGAACCTCTAACCCAAAAGGTCCAACTTTGTCACACTGTTTCCTGCTCTGCCTAAGAATTTATGGCAAAGATACATATAGCTGTGAAAGACTCATCCACTTATAGGCTGCTTCAATGCACTTGGTAGTCCAGCTGATCAAACAACTGAATATGCTGACCAAGATCCATTTTATTATTTGATATTGGCTCATGGTTAAAAAGCCTGCTTCAAAACTACGTGGTTTGGATTCAGTCCCACAGCACAGGACCTTGAGCAAGTTTCTTCTACAAAAGTCCTGGACTAACCAATGCCATGTGAATGAATTTGGTGGAAGGGAACTGTGTAGAAACTACTGAGTGTGTGTGCATGTACAAGTGTGCGTGTGTGTGCATGTACAAGTGTGTGTGTGTGTGCATGTACAAGTGTGTGTGTGAGTGTCTTCACACCTTGTCTTTAGTGACAGCACTCACAAAGATATTTGATGGTTTACATCCAAGTACCTTTGTGGTCCAGCAAAATAAAAATAGACAGAGAAGACACCAAACTTTAAGTAAAAATAAGTACTGGGGTCAACTTAATTGATTAAATTTTTCAAGGCAATGCTCTAATTCAATGACTGAAACCAATAAAAGTGTATGCCATCATACACACGTAAATATACATACCAGAAGTTTTATCCTCTTTCTTTTTGTTCTTTGTGCTATGTGGTTTTGATATATTTTCAGTTGGCTTTTCAGATTTCACTGCAACAGTGCTTTGATGATTGACACTTTGATTTCCTGTTGAATGATTTTCAGTGCTTTTATTCTTCTTATTTTTCTTCTTAACTGTACTACTACTATTTCCTGTCTTTTCATCATCTTTAGAGGAAGAATCAGTACTTTTTATTGTTTCTGGCACAGACGAAATACTGTCAGGTAGAACGTCTGGAGCTGGTTTCAGTTCAGTGTTATTTAATTTAACTTCATTCAAAATTTCTTCAGATTCCTTCTTGATTTCAACAGTTGATGAAGCTGTTGTACTTTTTGCTTCTTCTAAGGAACTGGTTATGGTTTCTACATTTTCTTCCTCTTCCTCATCATCAACATCAGGTTCATAAACTAAAGTGTCAATCAGTTCATCACTGGCAGGACTTTCTTCTCGTTTGTTGGCCAATGTACTATCTAAGTTAGTGAGTAAACTGATGCATTCGTTTAAAGAACTGATAGGCTTTTCAATGTCATCACAAGGTAAATGTAAAGTTGCGTCATTTGTCTCTGTTTTGGATTCATGTGTTGAATCAACTTTGGCTTTATCAGAATTATCACATAAGTTATCAAGGTTTAAAAATGCCGGAGTATTATCCATATCTTGCTTATTTTCATTGCATTTTATTTGATTGTCTGACAATTTAGAAGACATTTTTGACAAAGAATTGGTTGTTTCTGAACTTATCTCTTGATTCAATGGTAATAGTTGGGGCCAGTTACATTCAGAAAATGAGTTTGAAGTAGCATCAGTCACAGACAACTCTTCGTTTAATAATGGCAAGACAGTTTTCCCACTGGGTTCAGAAGAATACTCAACACTCAAATGTTTCTCTTTCAATATTACACTTTCAGTGGAAAACTCTGATGTTTCACCTTGGTGCTCTTTCTCAACAATCTTTATAGAATCTTCTTCTTCAACACTTGGCTGACCTTTCTTTATTTCATTTTCTTCCACAGTGTCAAAGTTGTTTACACAAACTTCTTCAGAGAATTCTTCAGATTTGATCTTCTGCTCAGATTGTGCTGACCCTACTAGTCTTGCATCTTCTATAAATTCTTCCAGATGATTTTCAGCAGAGCTATCAATAGTTTTCAACTGATTATCTGGTTCTAATAATTTTTGCAGAGTATCTTGATCCTTAGAAAGTGTTTCTACAAAAGTCTGATCTTCTTGAGTTTTGTTTTCTGGTACACTTTGTTGATAAGAGAGTGCAGTTATTCTAGTTTCGTGTTCCTCTAGTTCTGATAATTTTTGCAGAGTATCTTGATCCTTAGAAAGTGTTTCTACAAAAGTCTGATCTTCTTGAGTTTCGTTTTCAGGTCCACTTTGTTGATAAGAGAGTGCAGTTATTCTAGTTTCGTGTTCCTCTTGTTCTGATAATTTTTGCAGAGTATCTTGATCCTTAGAAAGTGTTTCTACAAAAGTCTGATCTTCTTGAGTTTCGTTTTCAGGTACACTACTTAAAGGTTGCTTTATACATGTGCTCTGTTGATAAGAGATTGCAGTTACTCTAGTTTCTTGTTCATCTAGTTCTGATAATTTTTGAAATTCATCTTGATCCTTAGGAAGTTTTTCTACCAAAGTCTCTTCTTCTTGAGTTTCGTCTTCAGGAACGCTACTCAATGGTTGCTTTACATATGTGCTCTGTTGACAATATAGTGAAATTACACTAGTTTTGTGTTCATCACGTTCTAATAATTTTTGCAGTTTATAGTGATCCTTAGAAAGTGTTTCTACAAAAGTCTCCTCTTCTTGAGTTTCGTCTTCAGGTACGCTACTTAATGGTTGCTTTACATATGTGCTCTGTTGACAATGGAGTGCAGTTACTCTAGTTTCCTGTTCATCTGGTTCTAATAATTTTTGCAATTTATCTTGATTCTTGGAAAGTGTTTTTACAGAAACCTGCTTTTCTTGAGTTTGGTCTTTAGATACTCTACTTGAAGGTTGCTTTACACGTGTGCTCTGTTGACAAGTAACTGCAGCTACTCTACTTTCATAATCTCTTTCTAAAGCAAGATTATTTGCTATAACAGTCCAGTCTTCAGATTTACGTGGCAAAGAGCATATAATATCTTCTGATTTTTTATCAATGCAAGACTCATCTGTTTCTTTGTCTGACACCTAATCAAAAAGAAAAATAGAGAAAATATTCAGAGATATAACAGTTTACAAAAAAATAAAGAATTTTTTTTTTAAATGTTATTTTGATATTTTTAAGGATTAACATCAGGCATGACTGTGACATTAAGAAGTTTGCTTTGCATCCACATGGTTTTGGGTTCAGTCCCACTGCATGACACCTTGGATAAGTATCTTCTACTATAGCCATGGGCCAACCAATGCCTTGTGAGTGAATTTGGTAGACAGAAACCATGTGGAAGCTCATTGTATCTATGTGTGTATGTGTGTGCATGAGTGTGTCTTTGTTTCTGTTTGTTTCATCACCACTCAACAACTGGTGTTGATTTGTTTACATCCCCATAACTTAGCAGCTCAGCAATAGAGATTGATAGAATAAGTACAAGACTTAAAAGAAATAAGTGCTAAGCTCCATTTGTGTGCCAACTAAAAAAAAATTTTTTTTAAACTCAATGCAGTGTTCCAGTATGGTCAGTCCAGTCTAATGACTGAACCAATTAAAAAATAAAGATAGTAATCTTCAAAAAACAAAAAGATAAATGTACTCCCTACACCAAAATAAGCAAACTGTTCTTAACATAATCTGAGCTTAGAAAAATCAAGTTAATATATTCAAAAGTAATTTAAAATTAAAATTAAAACATTAATAGACAATTGGTTTCAATAAACAAACATTGCTGTTTCAATGTTCCCTTTTCCATGCTTGTATAAGAGTCAGATGGAAATGGATTTTCTATGGTTAGATACTCTTCCTGTCACCAAACTTCACCTGTTTCAAGTAAGATTATAATTACCCATGACCAGACATGTTTTCATGGAAGACTGGAATCAAAGGAGGACACTACTTGAATGATGATGACACTCATTTACAACCATCACATGCGTGCACACACACACACACCAACTTAACCTTCAACTTTTCCTATCCGAATGTATTTTTTAACCCACTATTTCATTATCATCCTCATCAACAACATTTAACATGTTTTCCATATGAGCATGGTTTGGACAGCCTGACAGGAACTGGCAAGACCAGGGGCCACACCAGGTTTTTTAGTCTGTTTTGGTCTGAATTCTACAATTGAATCCTCTTCCTAAAGCCAACCACTCTACAGAGTGTGCAAGGTACTTTTTATGTGGCACCAGCACCAGTCCTTTTTATGTGACACCATCACCAGCGCTTTTTACGTGACACCATCACCAGCGCTTTTTACGTGGCACCATCACCAGCGCTTTTTACGTGGCACCATCACCAGCGCTTTTTACGTGGCACCAACACCAGGGCTTTTTATGTGGCACCAATACCAGTGCTTTTTTTTTGTGGCACCAATACCAGTGCTTTTTTTTGTGGCACCAATACCAGTGCTTTTTTTTTGTGGCACCAATACCAGTGCTTTTTTTTGTGGCACCAATACCAGTGCTTTTTTTGTGGCATCAATACGAGTGCTTTTTATGTGGCACCAATATGAGTGCTTTTTACGTGGCACCAATATGAGTGCTTTTTATGTGGCACCAATATGAGTGCTTTTTATGTGGCACCAATACCAGTGCTTTTTACATGACACCTTGGTTTTAGGAACTCAATTCTGTGTGGTGGGCAGGCCTTCTTGAGTTAATTCAATATGTCAACAACAAACAATTCTTGCTGGAAAGAATACAGTTTTCTAAAATGAATAAAGAAATTCAAAGAATTGCTTTGGTCTAATGAATGACATGCTTACAGGAGATCTAGGTTCATATCGCACAAGCATCCTTTGACATTATCTAAAGTGTTCCTTAACCCAATATTTACATGCTATTATTTATAGCTTTCTTTATCTGCTTCCACATTAACTATTCCAAAAGAGAATCATTAATCTAAATCAAATTAATTTAATATGGCCCTAAAATTACCAACTTAAATCTTGTTTGACTTGGCCAACAACAAACAACAGCAGAAGTGGCTATCTGAAACATGTACTCGACTGAGAAAACAGGCTAAGCTTTTACAAGAACAAATCAAGTTAAACATAGAGAAAACAGTAAACAATGTTTGGTTCTTAGCATAAGAAACATGTAAGCAAACATTAAGACAAATAGGTTTGGATACAAAAAAAAATTTGAGCTTTCCAATGTCATTCAACCTAAAATATATTTTCATTTCAGACGCATGAAAATATTTCACAGATCACACAAATGTTTTAAAATTAGAAACAATACCTTGTTCTAATTAGCTGCTTTCACTCCTCAAAATAAAAAATATAATCTCAGCTTTATTCATTCATCCATTTAATACTAAAGAAAAAACCATGTTGCTAGAACTTGTACTTAATTCCATTTGTCTAAGATGATTAAGACGAGAAATAAACTCCACTAACCCTCTGGATATTTTTCTAACAACAAAAAACCAGTCCGTTCTTGACAAATTTTAGTTGCTTGGTTCATTATATATCTTAGGATAAAATCTGTTAAGATTGTGCTCATGATTGTGTATGTAGTATTTTATAATTCTATCTTCATTATCTGATTTATGGCAGCTAATTTTTACATAGATGCTTCCAATTTGGCACGAATCAGTCATCAGTCCAAAGTAGCTCCTGTTTGCAGTTATTGTCATCTTACATGAGAGCCATATACATATCATTTGGCATTGAGTCTATAGCTAGATGCCCTTCCTAATACCAACCACTTTTAAAGTGTGTTAGTTACATTTTAAGGCAACATCATTTGAGAGGCTGTCATGATTCTTGTATTTAAAAGATTACCATGGTGCTGATATTTAATTTTTGCCATATTTTAATTTTAACGTCAATAATTTTTGGTATTGGAAATACAGGTTTATTAAGCATCTCAAAAATTCATTAATTTAATAAGACAGCAAGCTGGCAGTCTCATTGCAGTGTCCGATAGCAGGCTTTGTAATACTTGTCCCAGTTCTTTAACTCTTATGTTCTGAGTTCAAATTCCAACACAGCTGACTTTGTCTTTCATTTTGTCAGGGCTGGTAAATGAAATGCCAGTCAAGTCTTAGGACCATTTCCTCTCTCTCTCTCTCTCTCAGAATCAGTTATGTGAGGTGGACTAACAAATGAGCATTGACATTATGGCTTCTGCCATACTGGGGCTCATTAAAAAAGGTAATTAATTTAGTATATTTTCTGTAGAATGAGATAAGGCAAGAATACACTATAGTATATGAGAGTAATTTGGCATAAGTTAAAAATCAATAAATATTGTTCCAGTTTCTTTATGGAACTGGACTTATTGGGCCTTTTTATTGGTTGGTGAGATATTCATGATTCTATTAAGCCTCAGGTTAGTCCTGATCCAGTAAATGTAAGGTCAAAGATATTCTAACAGGGACCACATGTCTCTATTTTCAGATATAATGTATCTGAGACTAAAATATACAAGGTATCCTTCTTTTCTTCAAGATGAACATCAGCATGTGGTTTAACCCTTTAGCATTCAATCCAGCCAAATATTATACCTGTTTTATGTTAAAACTGACTAAATCCAACCTCTCACATCTACCCTATAATGTCACTCTAAAAACATACAAACACACCACTGAAATTTTGAAGCTTCAAAATAATGTGTGATTAATTCAAAACAATGTGAATAAATAAGCATCACATTTGACAAAGAAATCTGAATGCTTGAGGGTTAAGGCAGCTTTTGCTGTTTTTTCTAGCAGGTTGAACAACCACATAGAAATGGTTATTGGTTCCTTATTCTTCATTTGTGATGTAACACGAGATAATAATGGCAAGCTAGAAGAATTATTTCCAAATAGTTTCAGTAGCTAGTTTTATAGAACCAGAATTTCAAAATTTAATATAGGCCTGCAAAAATGTTTAGTGTAGCCCCCAGTTCAAGGGTATAAAAAATGTTATAATTATTTTTTAATTTTAAAACAGTCTGTTAAATAAATAAATAAATATATACATATATATATCACTAGCATGCATTCAAAGACAGAGTCCAACTAGAGTTAAGATTAACACTGGTTCCAATAAGTCTAATCAGTGCACCTTAGGGAAACTTTGTCTTAAGCAATGGAGAAAAACTTATGAATTTATATAAAAGCTGTACCCTATTTCCCTTTCACTTTGTCTATACACACACCAAATTTTTTTTTTTTTTTTCAAAATTTACACGTGTTGCTCTGAATGGATTCTGTTGATATTGAAAGGATTGCAACAGAACAGTGCAAGCTTTTTATTAAGTATTTGTTTTCTCGAGAAATGTATGCAGTCATCAGACAATTTTTATCTCTATTCCCACTCTACTCTCAGGACTCTTAATACGCTTATTTGTACACCATGTGGATGAGATTTTCCCACACATCTCTGCATACAGAGTTTGCTAATATATCATATTCTTTCCTTTTCTTATCGTTAATAATGTTGTTATACTGAATATTATCCTTTGATCCATTTACTTTGGCCTACATTACGAATAGGGATTTTAAGAATTCCCTTATTCAGCCCGTGAGATCTAATTTATGCTTCAGTCTGGCCCACATAGGCCAAACCAGTTTGACACCCTCGATTTAATGTATAGAAAGTTTAAGAAGTCGAGTTTACCTGTTTTTAGTATTTGAATTTCTCTTGTCTCAAGTGCAAACAGCTGACTACCTATTTTAAGTATATTTCGTAGTTGTGAGCCAACGAGGGAACTTGCAGTGGCTCAGCCTGCTACAAATAAAAGCCAAAATAACTCTTAAATTACACCTTACTGGACAATGCAATCCTTGATAGATTGAAAAGGCAAATGGTCATTGGATCAGGGTTAACATGGTGCTAAATAACATATTTGGTAACTGGGTATCACGAATAATAATTAGAATTGGTTAGTGGAAGCATTCAACAAAAAGCACCTTTATCTGAATATTTTCTTAGAATAACAGCGTTATCTTAGGTTACCATAGTGAAGCTATCGAAAAGTTCAATCACCGAACAAAATTAAACGATAATTACGAAATAACACACACGTTCAATATAATAACGATTAACTTGTCGGAATACCTACTCTAACGTGAAACTAAATGAAGTGTTAATTTTCAGAGAAAACAGAGGTCGAGATTATAAACAATGGTGGCATCAGGATTAAAATACCCTGTATTGAAAGACGATTTCATTTCAGTATACATTGTCAGTGTTGACTTACAAAAGAGATATAAACTTACATCATTTGTAGTCCAGAATTTATGAGTTGTTGAGGATTTTACAAAAATAATTTAAGTTACTTAATTGTTTAAACTGTTAAATATTTGAGACTATAAGCAAGTTAGATATTTACTTTCGAACAGGTGGAACAAGATTTAAAATAGCCACTTTTACCCGATATGTGTCAAAGTGAGATAGTGTAAAATGTCAACAGCAGTAAGGGAATAGGATTTCAACTTGTTCAAATATGGAGCAAAAAAATAAGGAAGGGACCTCAGGAGAGGTGTGGCAACACTGCTCGGCTAACAAAAACGAATGCACATTACAATCTAATGGCTTTAACGATATCATCTAAATTAGATTATCAAAACAGTTGTAAACCGAATAAGCAGATAAATTAAGAATTTCTTTCAAAGTTTAAGCACCAAAGCAGAGGTCAGAGGTGTCGAATGGCTGCACCATTAATTGGAATAAAAATCGAATTAAAAGAGGCGGTTACTCTAAACAAGCCACAAGCGATCTTAGAATACAGTGCAATCAAACTGAGGTACAAATTGCGAATATATTTAGTAAAAAAAAAAAAAAGATAGTCTGGATGTCATATATAATCAAGTTTCAAACAAGCGAGAAAAAATGTAAACATCAAAATATGCGCTTATTATTTTTTTAAAATATAATACTGACAAAATAACAGCAAAGTACAAGAATAGCGTACACAACTAATTTTAAATAAACTTAAAATGAAAAAAAAAAAAATATATATATATATATATATATATACGTACAGTTGATCATACCCGAAAGGGTAAGTAATGTAGAAAGAAGTGCTAAAAATAAAGCAAGAGCTGTCGGCAGAAAGACGAATTCCCTATTAGGCAAGACTAGATCAAGGGAGGCAATCCAACGGTAACATACACCAAGAACACATGGCGAAAAGCAAAGAAGCGTAATATTTGGTCCCCTCTAAAGCAGACACAACTAATGTATACAAGTTACGCAACTTCTAAATAGTTTAACATCAATGTATATCTTAAAACAGCAACTAATAGCAAACATTTCAATGTAGTTTCTAAATGATTTTTCGAAAATCTGAATGAGTTTTGTATTTAATTGTTTCTAATCGAAATCATAAAAAATAAACTTCACCTTGAGCATTTGAAATAGTGTATAATTAGCTTGTCTCTTAAGCAACGAATACATTAACAGGGGAAAAAGTACTCAATACTAAAAATTAAGTGTCTAATATTTTATGTATATTATAATTTTGGTATAAAGAAGTTTTAATTAATGCTAAAACAATATAATTTGTAAGTAAAGAGAAAATACATAATCTAAAATAAAAGTGAAATAAAAACTTCCCAATTAGAATTTAAAAGAATATGTTTTAACGCTTGATATAAAGTAGGGTGCCAGTAAATCCGCAACTTACAGATTGACAGCAAACACAGCCTTGAAGTTTGGTTAAAAACATGAGTTGCAGCTAAGAAACTTTCTTTCGCAAAGCTCGCAGCTAACTGCCAAGTGTAGGTGAACTTATCAACACATACTTGCGAACAGCATGAAGTATGCATCCCGTGGGGGAGGAGGAATAAGTAGAGTAGTGCGTTGTAAAAAAAAAAAAAATGCTTAATGGGGGTGACGGCTAAAGTTTGAGTAGATTTATAACTATGCAGTGGATTAGCTAATCAAAACTACTTAAATTGCAAGTATTGGTGGGGAAAATTCATCAGTTGCTGATATGAAATATACGCAACTTCACGACTTTTTCACTCATTACAACATAAGATCCTTAAATTATGGTAATAACAAGCAACATTGCTGATGGTATTTCCACGTGCAAGTTCTTAATACATCACAAATGAGTCTATTGTTAAATCAAGGAAACTGTTTTAATATTTTATTAAACTTTATTGAAATTACAGAACTTCGATTAAAACTAACTTTGAAGCAGTAGAAAAAATGAAGAATTGGTCTGTAATAGTTACACAAGATGAAATTAACGTTTTAGCTAATTAATGTTACTTAGCTCCAACTTGTGTGAACAGTACCTATGATCAAATGCATTTCAACATTATCAACTTATTCTCACATTTTTTTTTTTTTTCTTTAGATGGTAGGATGTGATTTAGCGGGCTATTTCTAACAAGTCGAACGATCGCGTAGGAGCAGAGAAGGGAATTTCTAACAAGTCGAACGATCGTGTAGGAGCAAAGAAGGGAAACCTCTCACACCTACCGCAACAGAAATTTCGCCGGCATTCAAATTGCTGAAACACTTCGTTGACGAAGTCTTCGAAACTCCATCAATTCATTATAAAGCACACTTAGAAATTTCTAAAATTAAAGATACATAATTTTTCTCGGGACAGATGTGGCCCTACATGTTCGAGTAGCCCCTTGAACCAATGTGCCCCCACCACCACCCTATTTCTAACATACACGCTCACTTCGTAGGTTTGGCCAATTACTTTCCCTTACATACCACAGGAGACCTTAAGAGATTTACAGCCCGAGAAATAGTGAAGTTAATGATTTTCCTCGCACAAATAAAAATAAATATTATTTTAAGAATTCAGTATAAGAAACATTTACCAAATATGAAGATAGTTAATGAGAAAGTCTACTCACTTATAAAGGACCGATGACAATGATAAACGAATATTCAAAATATAATTTTTTTTTTTTTTGTAACACGGGAAGTTGAAGTTTAGAAGGTAGACTAGCGGAAGTTCAGGACCACAGCTCTTTTGTCGATCGCTTTTCTATTGATTAGTTGTGTACAGATAAGGCACATTTAACCAACTAGCATTGAGATAGTCGTCCGTTGAGTGATGAAATGCAAAATGCATTATTTATGAATTACAGCGATAATTTCTGAACACGGTAACAATATACGAGCACTAAAAACAAATAGATATAAATTATTATTATTATTATTATTCTGCCAAGCTCGACTTTGCCTTTCATTCTTTCGGGGTCGATAAAATAAGTACTAGTTGATTACTGGTGTCACTGTAATCGACTTACCCAGTTCCCGGAAATTGCTGGCCTTGTGCCAAAATAAGAAAGGACTATTAATATCATTGATGTTGTTATCACATCAGACCAAATGCATTTCGTCCATCTTTACGTTCTGAGTTCAAATTTCGCCGAGGTCAACTTTGCCTTGCAACCTTTTGGCGTCGATAAAACGAGTACCAGTTGAGCATTGGGGTCGATGTAATTGACTAATCCCCTTCCCCCAACATAATCACAGTCTGCACTCGCGAAAATGTATCACTGTAAAATTTCAATTAAAAATAAACATGCAATATTCAGAAAGTTATGAAGAAACAAAAGTTAGTGACGGTGGGGTGAAGGCACTAAACTAGTTTTACCCAGTTCCTGAATAAGCAAACCCAATCATGACCATCACGTCTTTTACTCAGTCACACTATACCCTGGACTACACTATTTGACGCGTTCTTTCTTCTGGATTTTTTTTTAAGACAGCAGGATGTCATGTGGGAAATGAGACTCTTATTTCTAGCATGCCGGACGACAAAGCAGTGCAGGTATGAAGAACTCTCTTAAATTCAAATCTGAAACTCTTCACTGATTATATGCTTTCCTAAGTAGGAGGGGAAAAAACAAAGAAGGAGCACCTCCGATGCTTAAGAATCAGCAGAGTAATCTCTCCAGTTTTGATGTTCTATGCTATCTAGGTCGTGTCTCAGCTCCTTCCCACGGCATAGAGATGCGACACTTTCCTCAATACATGCGCTGTTCTAAGTATAGTTGCTTACTGCGTACTGCCAATGATGTTTGATAGTTCCAACTTCTCATACTTGGTTTTTGTGTTCTTTTACAGTGATTCCGAGAGTACCAATCACGAAGGATAACATCTCGATTTTTTGTGGCTCTATGAATATGCTCCACTTTAAATGCTAGGTCTTAATACCTTGCAGCTCTCTCGTGCACTGTCTTCACAATCTTTTGATCTGCTGGTACCTCTCAGTCAATAAAGATGTGTTATTTGGTCTCTTTCTGGAGAAGAATGATATCTGGTGGAAGATTTTTACAGTTTCTTATCTGTAGATTGTCATATCCCACGTGATCATTGTCTGCAACTGGCATTCGTACTACTTGTTGGTCCACTCTTACCCGTACCTCCTTCACATCTCCCAGTCTATCCTCTGTACAACGTTTTGGTATTTTCTGTATCCCTTGTACTCCTTCTGGACCAGTTCTGAACATCCACTGACTTTTTCAGGTGAATTTCTATACAATCTACTCAGAAAAGATTCTATTGGCTTAGCTGTGTTGTACTTCATTGAATTCACAAACTTTGTCCTTGAGCCACAAGAGTCAAGCCTCTATCTTAAATGATATTTTAAAAGAACATTGTGTTACCAGTACATCTCTCTGGGGAGCTGCCACCTGGAAAATGCAACTAATGCTCAAGTGAAAAAGGCTCTTGAAAAAAATGGGAGGACGTTCAGTACATATCCAGAACCAAGCAGTAGGGGGCGGAGATATAGAATTATCATTCAAGACCGAGGCCCTCGCTCTGCAACCCTCCGTTGTCCCCTGAGGGAGTGATGTCATTATTCTGTATCCCACATACTTGGGGCGAAGGACGGCCCGAAGAAAAATCCAAAGATATCCTACCAGGGTATGACCGGAGGTGGCTGGTATCATGTGTAACCTTAGAGGGACGCGGGGGGGGGGGGTTCTGGGAGCAATCTGGAGATGCTCCTCCATATAAAACCGGAGAATCTAGAAAAGATTCCAGATGTGATCTCTCTGAAAAATGGGAGGGAGCTGCGCCTTTCTATCCTCACAATCACAAGAAGACAGGGTAAAAAGAAGGTCCCACTACTACCAACACAACAACATTATGCAACAACAGAAGCAGTACCAACTGTAGCAGCAAAGAAAAAAAGGAAGGAAATATAATAAAATTTCTACCATCATCATCAATAGCATCAACAACAACAGAAAAATTGACAATACCCACAATCGCACCAACATCAACGTTAACTCCTTTCGTAATAGCAATGAATGCGGCGGATAATATTGGTTTCAAATTTTGGCACAAGGCCAGCAATTTCAGGAGAGTTGATTACATCGACTCTAGTGTTCAGCTGGTGCTGATTTTATTCACCCCGAAAGAATGAATGGCAAGGTCGACCTCGGCGGATTTTGAACTCAGAACGTAAAGACGGACGAAATGTCACTAAGCTTTTTTCCCGGCGTGCAAACGCTTCTGCCAGCCCGCCGCCTTTATGTGAAGGACAATATTGACAATCAAGGAATAATCACCATCTAGGGGACATTCCAACCCCACTCTCTCTTCCGCTGCCCCTGTTTAACTCCCACTTGCCAACGTGCAAAATCACAGATGTAATCATAGGAGAAAACATGCCCTACCCGCATTCGAGGCGGAATCTTCCGACCATACATAACATAACGAGGAAGAGGGGCAAAACAGTAAAAAGAAAGTCAACACGCTGATCCCCAAACAACACCAAAACTACAATAAATACATTACAACCACCACCAGCTCTACTAACAGCAACAAAAGATGATGCACAAGCAGAACAACAACACACAAGAAGAAAACCAGAAGATAAACACACAAGTCGAGACAAACACATCCACAAGTTACACTCAACTTTGTGTTTGTAAGAAAGAAAAAAAACCCCAATTCTTTTACATAGCAAAAAGAGGAGACATAGAGACAGAAAGAGTTCAAAAACAACACAGTCGATCTCCCAGAGAATCCGAAATTGGTTGGGCTACCAATTAATTGTTACAGAGAAATGAGAAAGAGTTTCCGCATGACATTGGAAACTCAACCGTCACGTTATCGAATAGGCTACTGCAAGGTTTCTCAAAGGAACCCCATACAGCAAACGAATTTTCTCACATCCGAGTGTGAAAAACCTTTAAGATAAGTGATCTCCTTTCTTCTTCCTTTCTCTCCGATCAAAATAGAAATATTTAGAGTGGGTAGCTTAAGTACAGGTGACCTGGGATCACCCTGGAAGCAGGGATGCCAGCGCAATGATGTCACGTCGCTAGATTCGGATGTGATAGCCGTCAGCGAGATCAGGATTTCCGACACACACACACCTTGGCACCTATTTTGTCGAATTTGAGATCTTTGCGTCTCTCATACTCGTTCCAGAATTGTTCCGAAAAGACCTAAACCCCATGGTACGGTCGATCTTCCGGGACTCAGAAGGTAAGTCGGTCGTCCTGAACGTGAACAGCAGCGAAGGTGGTGCTTTTAGACTAGTCACTGTGTACGCCCTGACTGAAGCGGGACAACCGGATTTCTTGAGACGTTTGGAGGAATTTTATTGTTTGATATTTTATTGAATCGTTAGTGTTTTTTTACTATTTACACATGCTACATGAGTCCTTTGTGTTGTAGCATCCTTTTGTTTTGTGTGTGGCCAATAGAGAAAGACTTATTATTATTCATAGTATGCACGAATACGTTACATTCAGTACTAATATCCTTGATACCGAGTCACAAACAGTTTCCTTAGGTATCGGGGACCTTGCTTTCAATCCTTGTTGTTCCCAACAGAGTAGATTCCTGTATTAATGTAACTCGCGTAGTTACACCAATCTCAATAAGGAAACTATTAGGTATGTTGGTGACAGTACATAGGACACATATTACTTGTGGGATTACTTTTGTAGAAATCCTCCACAGTCTTCGCTTTTCCGTAACCAAATCCAAGCATTTTCCTATTTTGTCCTGTTCTTTGACAGCTACATTCACGTCCGTAGATATAGCCACAACTATGATGATGCACTCTTTTCTACTCTTCTCCAGAACTATAATATCAGGTCGCCTTACTTGATGTTCGTGATTAGCCTGTACAGTAAAGTCCCAAAAGACCTTAAACTGGTCGTTCTCTGCTATACTTTCTAGTTGATGTTGGTGCCAGTTTCTGCCTACTTCAAATCCCTTTTGCTGTAATATGTTCCGGTGGAATACCTTGGCCACACAATCGTACAAATAAATTATTTATATGCGCAAAAGTGGCTGTGTGGTAAGTAGCTTCCTTCCCAACTACCTGGTTCCGGGTTCAGTCCCACTGCGTGGCACCTTGGGCAAGTGTCTTCTACTTTAGCCTCGGGCCGACCAAAGCCTTGTGAGTGGATTTCGTAGACGGAAACTGAAAGCCGTCGTATATATATATATATATATATATATATATTATATATATATATATATACTTTTGGTAAT
>NC_068984.1:87040151-87043240 GCF_001194135.2 Octopus bimaculoides | reverse complement strand
TAAATTTGTGTTTTCTACTCACGACTAGCTAGCGCGGACGCGCGAACTTTCGAGTAATAGATAGATAGATAGAGAGAGAGAGAGACAGACAGACAGATAGACATATAGCTCGCTCCGGCCAGTCATGGTATTAGCTGTCAGTAGCCAAAGAATCGACAGGCAGGCAGACAGATACTTCACTAGCAGTGAGCACTTTCACTTCTGACAGCTAATAGCATGATAGTGCCCAAAATAGATAAGTATACGAAGTTTGAAAGTCTTTCCGTACCAAAAACACTACATAAAACATAAATGAAAACTGGCGCCCCCGTTTTAAAATAGATCCGAGATTTTACCCACAAATTTCGTAATAATCATAATGTATGTCGTTTGAAAGATATATAAAGTTTCCTTAAACACCCCACCCCTCCGTTGCTTTCTGCGCATTTTTGTTTTCATATTCGTTTTCTACACCTTTCGTTTACACCCGTTGCACTATTTTTTTTAATTTTTCGATTTCGTTTCCGGGTAATAATGTCAGCATTAACCTAATTTATTTTTCATCCTTTAAAATATTTTGTCATTTAAGATTATTAACGAAGTTATTTCATTTTCAACATTTATGCAATCAGCTCAAGATTTATAAAATTACCAACGCATGCATTTTTGTTGCGACACAAACAATAAGAGTTATGTGTCCTTAGAGCAATAAAGATATTTGTAAACTTAGATGTTGTTTAAGTTTCCTGCTTCTTTCTTCAAGAATGGAAACGAAAGAGCAGCCCGATGTCAACCCGCTGGATGAATTTTATACGAACCCGATTAAGTAAGTATACAATATATATTTTGTAATATATGATGCATATTCGATTCTAGCTCTTTTAAGTAAGAATTTAAATTACAAACATTCTTTTTTGTGACTTTCGTTCTTTCGAGGTCGATGAAAAACGTATCTGTTGATAAGTGAAGCCTATATAATTAACTATAACACCTCCTCGCCTGCCAAAAAAACAAAATTTCTTACTCTGTTAGTAATTAACATTTATAACTATTTCTTAATATAAGCCTAGATTCGAATGTTAAGTTCATATAGGCTACTGAATTTATTAAACTGAAACTTCAGAACTTACAAATCATAATGTGAGTGAGAGTGAACCAGGAAGTAAACTGTTACTTTATTTAATAAAATATTGTTTGCAACTAGATTTTGTATATAATTAGATTAATGTATTATCATTTTGTACATTCATCATGACAGGCGAAAGGAGGTCTGGTTAAATTACAGTCAAACTAACCAATATTTAGAAGTCTTTACTACCAAGCCAACGAAAGAAGCTTCTACATGGCCGCTCGAAATGCTAAAAATAGGAGCCAAACCTCTTTCAAATCACACCTTATTGATTTTTGAAAAGAAAACATTGTAGATCAGTGTCTTGCAAGTGGGTTCCGGGATCTTTCTGATTTGACGAAATCAGAAAGATCCGGGTTCCGAAAAAAGCTGAATTAAAGCGTTTTTTTGGGGGGGGGATCAAAACTACGATCTGCTGTCGTGAAGGCAACACCCAACCACTAGGTCACGTACCCTCAATAATTTCTAATCACTGGATGATTAAGAAACCCTTTAATAACCTTTAATAATCTTACTCACCCAGTGATTAATGGGTGGCAGGTAAAATATAGGTATAGGTTCTGCGGCGTTCTTACAGATGTGTGTCACCCCCTCATACTTTGGGTAAATTTTTTGAGTAACACCTGCACGATTTTCACTAAGAAAAAAAAAAAATCTGATTTTTTGCGTGGAATCAAATACCATGACCTAATATGCTACAAATCCCATATTTTGTTCAGAAAAAGGCGGGGGCACTCGCCCTCATCCTTTTCCAAACCAAAATAAGGGATTTGCAGTACATTAGGAGGTCAGGGTTCTTGATTTCACGCAAAAAATCCGATTTCTTTTATTTTTTTCTTAGTGAAAATCGTGCGGGTGTTGCTCAAAAAATTTATCCTTTGGATCTTCCAGAAAAATGGGATATTTTTTAATGAGATTTTCTGCAAATACGCTTCAGATGGTGTTGATTCCGATATAATCGGAATTTGAGATCTAGTTGGTTTGGTTGCCAGCATTTCAAAAATTAAAGTTTACCGAAAATTTTAAAATTTGGCACAATTTTAAAAATGTGCGGTCATGCACAAAATGAGAGCTTCCAAATCCTGTTTCCTCACTGGGTGAAAATGATCAAACTTTATACCACTATAACTTTTTGAAAACATTTTTCTGGAAAAAGTGAGATGACTCCCACAATTCAGCTTGAAAAAGTATATTATTGTGCCAAATTAAAAAAATTTCTGTAAACTTTAATTTTTGAAATGCTGGCAGCCAAACCAACTTAGATCCCAAATCTGATGAACAATATGTTACAAATTAAATATTATTAAAAAACAAATATTTTGTTGACCAGTTCATAAATTCGCATGCTCAACTGTCAACAGATAGGTAAAACAAGTAGTTTCAATATATCTGTCAACACATGCTTTCTCGCAGACAAAAGAGTTCTTATGTTGCACTTGTTACTATGGAAACAGGCATGAATGTGTCTGTGGCTTACAATTGGATAAAATTACCAAAATAACTCTTTATTTATTGATTTATAGCAAAAATGATTTTCATGTCATTCATTAGCCTATAATAGTATATCATTACACTGAATATGAAATCGATTTGAACAGAATTGATGCTGGCAACCAAACCGACTAGATCTGGAATTTGTTGCGAAAAAATATTTCTGTAGGTGGGAAGATGAGTTTCAGAAAATTTTCACAAGTTGGCTTTGTTTCCTCATAACTTTCTGAAAAATGGCTATTTTTTAATGAAATTTTCTACAAATACTTCTCAGAGTGTGTAAATTACAGTTATATTGGAATTTATTGTGAAAAGAAAAATAGTGAGCATACTCACATAAATACTTACACACATCACAATTTTTTTCAAAATTCCAAGGTGTCATTATATATGTGTATGAGTCTGCCAATTTTTTTTTTTTTTTACCATATTAAATTTCAAAAAATCATAATCTACACACTCTAGAAGGTATTTATTGAAAATTTCAGAA
>NC_068984.1:87024267-87039654 GCF_001194135.2 Octopus bimaculoides | reverse complement strand
GGACCAAACCACTGAGTGAACGGAAACAAAATCATAGGTTAACAATCAATTTTGGATTTGTTTTCACAGATACTTGTGGACTTGGTCCCTACTCCTGAGATTTTAAAGTTCATTGAGAATTCCTCTTTGGCTTGTTTCTTAGTCTTTTACAGTTTCTTTCACATCCAAGATACATTATATAGCAAGGGTGGGGAACTCTTCCAGTACCTACAACTGATTGAAATTGTATCCTGGTTCTCTGTTGGTTGCTATGTCAAATATTCCAGATGAGCCGATCAACTAAGCAGCCTGTTCATGATATTAACATGCAAGTGGCTGAGCACTCCACAGACATGCATACTCTTAACATAGTTCTTTGTATGATGTCAGTGGCTCTTTCACAATGTCAGAATAGTTCTCAGCTCTGTGATTCCCCCAAAACTCTCTGCAAACTTTCTTAACCCTTTCATTACCAACCCGGCTGAAACTGGCTCTGGCTCTGCAGTACAAATGTCTTGTTTCCATAAGTTTTGAATTAACATCCTCCACCAAATCTTAGTCACAGTTTATGTTCCTGACACTAGCTGAATGATAACTAAGTTATTTTACTAAATTCTTTGTCATATTTAAAATAATTGAAAGAAACGCAGAGCATCTCAACAGAAATATGGTAACAAAGGCGTTAAATGACAGCTACACAGCTTTTTCAACATCATTGAGCTCTTCATCAAACTTTCAGTCTCCCACCAGCTCCCTAAAATGTGGCCCAACAAAAATACCTTCCTTAATTTTTGTGTATCTTACTCTTGGAAATTTAGTTTTCAAATACGTGAATCCCTTGCCAGTTCTATCCCTACCTTTGACAAAATTCTTCATTGACCCTAGCTTAATATGCAAAGGAGGCAGATGAATTTTCTCAGAATCAACAAGGGGAGGATTGATGACATTCTTTTGTCCAAGAATCAGAGGAGTCAGAGATCATTTTGGCCACGCATTCTTTTCATAATGATTTTTCTTATCACAACTGTCCCACTCACAGAGAAAGCAACAAAACTTGGTGTAACCCAGCTGCATTCCAAGTAAAAGTGCTACAACAAGTATTCCATTTATGTTCCTCGTACTTAATTTTTTGCAACAGAAGCTTTATACTCTGATATGTTTCTTTCATGTTAGCTGTATGGGCCAGAGGAACAGAAGGAAACTTATTTCCATTTTGGAATAAAACTGCTTTCCAGCTTATTGATTTGTGCTATATTTGTGGTTAAGTTCCTCCATAACAGGATATCCATCATTACAAAACACCATACCATCCTCAAGCGAGAAAATTTTGCAAAATCACAATGCAGAGCACGATAAAAACTAACTTTGGTCTCCTGGAGAAGATTCCAGCCATTTAACCTGGAACAAAGAAGTTCAGCTTGCTTTTTCAACAAGTTTAAATCATGCACAAGACTATTCAGATCTCCCTGACTCAACAAATGTGGCTCACTTGAAGAACTGTTAGGCTGAAAGTCCGTGTCTTCTGTTTCTTTCTCCACACTTCATCATTTGACTCATTGTCACTGAGTGTCATTTGTTTTGGAGGGTCAGGTACAGTTAAGTGTTAACTGTGAAGTGCTGGTCTCATGGCAGATTGTAAATTAGGATATTTTACAGTATGCTTGAATTTTGATGTTATAACTTGTATATTCATCAGAAGTAGCAATGTGGTCTTTGAGCTCTCTCCAAATCATAGGGATGGCAAAAGGCATATGGCATGAACCTTTGGCCCATGCAGTGAGAAGCCTGACACAGGTTACCCAACACACATGAGGAGGGGGGAGCTAGTTTTATCCTGGTCACCCACTCTGCAGTCAAAATAATGCTCATAGCACTTTTTAATCAATGCCGTGAAACACCATCTTTGTGACTTGAATGTTAAGTCACCGCAAATATAGCAAAAGTTGTCTGCAATGTTTATACAGTTTTTTGGCATTATGAAGGTGAATGGAATATGCGAACTTAATACACAACTGCACACCTACACTTCAAGCACAGTACTGACAAATCAGTGGTGACTTATTGACTCAGTGTTGCCAAGCTTCGGTAACTCATTGACTCAGATAGCTAGGTTAATTCTATTCATAAGCATTTAAATAAGGAGTATTTCTTAAACCATTAGCTTCGTCTCTCAACAGCTTAACTGAAATTTAGCCCATGTAACAGGAACTGAGAGGGATATCAAGGAACAGAGAAACTGTGTGTGATACAGATAATTTGACATTATTTTTTTAATTCTGCATACAAAAATATGTAAGATACAGGTATTCTCGTTCTTGGGACAAATTTTTTATAACAACATGACAGCCAAAACTCAGGATCTTTAGCGAGACATAACTTCATGTATGGATGTACCTGATGAGACCCAAACTGTAAAATTGATGCAACACATGTTGAAGGGAGTCCCACCCATAAGGGACAGTAGCAGGCTGGGGTCAAAACGACCATTGTACAAAATAAAGATTAATACCAAATCCACCTCCTCATTACTTAAGAAATTATATATATATATATATATATATATATATATATATATATATATATATGTGTGTGTGTGTGCATTCAAATTTACAGAAAATGAAAGACGAAGACAGGTGAGGGAACAACAAGCAGGTGTATTAGTTTAATGCTCAGGAAGAATGGAAAAGTCTTTCATGTTTCAAGCCTTTGCTCTTCACCAGAAAGGATTAAGAGGCAAAAAACGCTGAAAGAGACAAAAAAATGTGTAAGGATTAACAGTTCAATATGAGATATATATATGCAACAACATATGTAAACAAACTTTTTTTTTTCTGTTTTTGGAAGCATTGAATGTGTATTGTATCATACAGACAAGATAGTAACATTTTGAACACAGTATAGCTTAATAGGTAGAGTACTCAGCCAGTATCTGGGCAGTGTGGGTTCAAGTCCCATAGCTGTCTGCTGACAATATTTTACATCATATAAGGGTAAAATACCCATTCTTTTTGCTGTTTTTACAGCTTTACTGCATTTGAAATATTACTGTCTTGCCTGTATGATATGATATATATATATTTATACACTGTATATATCCTTTCCCTCTCTTTCTCTTTGGCACTGCTGGTGCTTAATATCAAGTCAGTTCCTTTTTAATATATATTACATTTCGTATATTAGAAATTGATAATAATATTTTATGCTTCTATGTAATGTAGCTGTTATTTTTATCAGAGATTTAATGTTTTCTAATAGGAGATTTTACACTCTATCATCAACTGAGAGTGACAGCAGTGATGATCCACCAAACGAGGAAATGGAGAATATTATGAAAGAGACTATAGAATTTTCATATGAAAATACTGATGAATTTCCTGAAAACTGGGTAAGTTTATTTCCATGCAGTTAGATCAAATGTATTCAAAGTTAATAGTATTTCAGTGTGACAGACAACATTTGTTGATGATCAACAACAGAGATTGCTGACAGAACCCTTTTATATAACCCAATCAATCATAAAAATATTAATACATTTTTACCTCACAGAATATGACATAATCTAGTATGAATATATAAATTTTGACATTGACATTGCTGTGTGGTAAGAAGTTTGCTTCGTAACTACAGTGTTCTGGATTCAGTCCCACTGCATAACACCTTGGGCAAATGTCTTCGACTATAGTTCTGGGCCAACCAAAGACTTGTGTGGATTTTGTAGATGGAAACTGATAGAAGCTCATGTTAGGTGTGTGTGTTCATGTTTGAATTTATTCCCTATTACCACTTGATAGTTATGTTGGTTTGTTTACATCTCTGTAACTTAGAGGTTCAGTAAAAGAGAAGGATAGAATAAGTATCAGGCTTCAAAAAATAAGTACTAGTGTCAAATTGTTCAGTTAAGCACTTCAAGGTGATACCCTGGCGTGACTGCATTAGAATGACTGAAACAAGCAAGCAATAGCAGATAAAAGCTACATTTAGTGAAGATTTTAAACCCAAGTTGAAAAAAGAATCATTTACAGAAAACCTACAGTTATCACTGCTTCTTTTATGTAACAGTATGTTATATTAATTCAGAGAGCTGAAGCCAAGTATAATAGTCTGTAAACAGTTTAAGGAAATTTATGTTTGCTTGCTTCATGCTCTTGCTTGATGGGGCTGGGGTCATCCCAGGTTAGTGGTCCCAGAGGCATCATCATGTGTAGAATCGACCAGGTTCACTAATGCTCTTCAGCACTGGTATCCTCCAAGGTGACGTCAAGCCTCTGGAGATTTTCCCCAATCACGTCCAGCCGTTTGGTGCATCACCTGCCACAAGGCCTCTTCCAGCCTGTAGCTACTGCGTTGTATGAAAAGAAAGCCCTAGTAGGATGATCTAGTGGGAGACAGAGTACATGACTGTATCAGCACATGCAACAGACAGCTATAAGGTGGGAGGAAACTTTTAATTAAAATAATCTATGCACTTCTGTATTAAATGTAGAAGTGATGACAAGTGACAATTCTGTAAATAACAATAATATTTTAAAGCTTAAAGCTTATAAATAACCCTTTTTTTTCCATTGAAGGCTTATATACCCCAATATTAGACCATTTTCTTTAGTCTATTAAGCTTATAAATATTATTATTAAAATATTCTGCTTGTTGTACATGTGCTATGAATGGAAAAAGAGTTGTATGCTTGATACTTGTTGTATTTGATTGAAAATAATAGATGTTTATTTCATAGAAGTAGAAAATGCAGAATGAGTTTCATGTAGAACATCATTCACACATATTATGATGGAATGATTGTTATGCATTTTACATTTCTGCCAAATATGGATGTAATGTTTTAGTGTAATATTTTTTTCTTGTCATGAATAATGAGAGAATTTTAACAGAAAAGAAGTTGCTTCAGAATAACCACCATCATCGTCATCATTTTAACATCCACTTTTCCATGCTTGCATGGGTCAAACAGAATTTTTCTGCAGCTTGATGCCCTTCCTATTGCCAACCCTCACCAATTTCCAAGTAAGGTAATTTTCACAATGTTTGCAAGGAAAATGAAAGCAAACAACGCTACATGAATGACAGTGGCACTTGCTTACAACTGTCACAATGTTAAGGCAAGGAGAGAGAGTCACACACACAAACACACACACACACATACATATAAGAAGCTTCTTTCAGTTTCTGTTTACCAAAACCACTCACAAGTCTTTGGTTGGCCCAAAGCTATAGTAGAAAACACTTGCCCAATGTGCCACACAGTAGAACAGCACCTGAAACCAAGTGGTTGGGGAGTAAACTTCTTAGCACAGCCATTCCTGTGCCGTAAATATTTGTAAGTAAATATAAGAAATAGAAGAAATTATACATACGTATTTGCATTAATGCAAACATGTATGCATAAAGTAAATATTTATAAATAACCAATATTTTTTATATTTTGTGAAAAACTCGTACTTGCTATTAGCATTATTAATCATAAATGATTTATTTTTCATTATTCATTTGATTTATATCTAAACTGCTGCTAAAAATATTAAACTTGAATATTCCACAATCAATTTTTTCTTTTGGTTTCTAGTATTATAGTCAGTTCTGGTATGATGAACCAACTACTAAGCATATAACGAAGAAGATCCATGAAATATGTAAAGACCGTGAAAAAAGTCAAGTCGGGAATTCAAAGCAACGGTATTTACAATTACATATTTTGGATGTCTGCTTTAACTCAAATAGTTTCATTATATCATTTTCATTATATAGTTTAAAAAAAACCCATAGTTATGTCATGTACCTGAACAGAAAGTTCGCATTTGGCAGAATTCATAAACAAACAAAAGACTTCAACCTGCATACACTATGCCATCATTTTTATGTGCTACATGATCACTACCTTACATAGGAGATAAACCCTGAGTAGGGGTGGGGATGGCATTAAGCCTTTAGAAGTGTTCATGGGAGACATCCGAAAGATGTCAGAGGATAGGGATTTCCGGTACAGGTGGTGGGGGTAGGAGGGTGGAGGTACCACGAAACAGCAACTTCTGGTGTCGGGGAATAACATGATAATAATGAGATAGAGTTTTTGGTCAACCAATTCGTGACAAAATTAAATAAATGAATGAATAAGTGACGATAGTAAATGTGCGTGAAAGAGAGAGAATTCGATCGAGTGAAGGGAATTTAAGTTTGTTTTTAAAACATAACAGTATGGAAAACAAAACTATGTTTACATAAGTAATGAAATAGATAGAATAATGAAAAGAACTAATAAGGGGATTATGATCTGTGCAGAAAGAGAGGTGTTAGATATAATATATATATATATATATAGTTTTAGGGAAAATAACCAAGTTTCAAGAACTCATTGATGAAAATCCACTATCACATATAGAAAAATTAACAATTAAAAGCACAATAAATGAGTATATTATAAAGCAAAGTAAATATCATAAGATAAATATAATTATATTTATATTTATCTTATTATATTTATATTTATCTTATGATAAATATCTGTTTCTCTTCAGCATGAATTGTAAGGAAATCATAATTCTCAAAATTTTATACAAGTTGTTCACCCCTAGAGGCAAACGTGTATATGGTTCTGCTAATTACAACTCAATGGTAAAAATCAAATGTTTTCGTTTTGGCGCACTAATTCCGGAAATATGTCTCCAGAAAATAGTTACTGCGTTGCATATATCCACTTTGAGAACTCGGTTATGGTTAATCAAATTAAAACATAGGGTAAAAAATCAGATATTAATTAATATTGATTTATTTCCATATGATGGCACGACGTATATCCAGCTTGAGCTCACTGCTGAAAAAGCTAACTATGAAGACCATGACTTGAAATAGAAAAGACTATTGTGAGGCCTGCAAAAATTATCTTCACTGAGGCAGGTAAAATGAGAGAGACTGAGGGAAAGCGAGAGTGTACATACACACACATAAGTATATTTATAAACACGTATGTAATTTATGAGACATAAATACCTCTATAAAATATTGTCATGGCACACTTGCCCTTGCTGAAGCCATAGAGAAAGCAGCATGAGAATGCTACTAGTACAGCTTTTTGCATGAGAGAGAAAAGGCTTATCCTTAGTAGATCCAAACAAGGTCATTGAAATTTACAGCATTACAGTGAAAAATTTGACTAAGGGTAGGAAAGCAAAGAAGGTGGCTGACCATCAGGGACAATCACTAAAATGTTGATTGATAATATCTGGAGAAGTAGATCACATTTTAGCCAATTTATCATATAGTAAAGGAAGGTGTCATACCCAATGACTTATGTAGCAATATCTTCATCAAGTACTTCAAGGGCAAAAGAGATGTGCAGAAGAGACGTGACTACAAAGACATCAAATTGATGGATCAAGTTATGAAGCAACTGCAAGAGAAGTGCTTCTGACGAAGAACAAGACCTAGGAAAACATAGAACAAAGTGAAGACTAATCTCAAATGATTGAACCTTATGAAAGAGAGATGGTGACACAAGGGGTGATATGTAGTGCTAAATAAGACACACTGACTGATGCCAGCAGGGCAAAACAGGTGTTAAATTGTGGTAGCGATGGTTGTTGGGATATATAATATATCATCTATATTTTGTGTCTCATTCATTGTGTTTCTGTTAAGTCTTCATGCAATGTACCCTCTTACCTCTCTTTCTCTTTCTCTCTCCATCTCTCTCTCCTTCTCCCTCTCCCTCTCTCTCATATGCAATGAATGGCTTTTTTTAACCCTTTAGCATTTAAATTAGCCATATCCAGCAGAAATATTCTACCTGTTTTGTGTTCAAACCAGCCAGATCTGGCCTTTCACACCTACCCTACAATGTTATTCTTAATATACACAACTACATTATCAAAATTTCAAAGCTATGAGATAGCATGATTAATTCAAAAGAATGTGAATGAATAAGCGTTAGATTTGACAGAGTAATCTGCATGCGAAAAGGCAGCTTTGTCTCTCTCCCTCTCTCCCCCTCTCTCTCATGCTATTCATCACTCTCTCCCATATTACTCTCTCTTCTTCCATTCTTTCTCACTTCTGTTTTCTCTTCTATCACTCTGCAATCCTTTAAATTTCTCTTTTTTAGCTATCATGCCATCCATGCTGTCTTGTTCCCACAAACATGTAACTGCATTGCTGTCATCATCATGTACAATCATTTAGAGTTAGGGATTAAGATTAGGTTCAGGGTTAGGGATTAAGAGACAGGATGGTTACATTTGGAAAGTTGTTATGTTAAAAAAAAAGAGAAAAAGTAAAAACTGAATCAAACAATCAACTATTTGTCTTGAAAAAATTATTTGGTTCATGATCTAAAGTTGAGATACCTTGAATATTGTGAATCTGAATAAAATTTCATTCATTTTCCTAAGTTCCTTTTCCTCCATAGCTCTAAGTATTTAATTTTTTTAATATTTTACAAATTTTTTTTCTGAATTATGTTTTGTACATGGAGGATTACAGTTCTGCAGCTGTAATCCAGTTGTCTCTCATAAAAATAAGAGATTTGTATTAAAATCTGTTTGTTATTTACATACATGTGTGTAATTTGTTTCAGAGTTTGCTGTCTCTGCTGTCCTACTATTTTCCGAAGGCTTCTTAAGGAACCTCCTAAAAATTCTGAAGTATTCCTTTTTGATGTTGATGAAGCTAAATGCCAGGTGTTGGGGTCTAATTATATATTCTATGACTTCAACCGACCAAAAGAAATGGACGAAAAATTTCAAGGGAGCTTTGATATAGTGGTAGCTGATACACCACATTTCACTGAAATTTGCATCCGAAAAATTATTATAACCATTCAGCATGTAAAGAATTCAACGTGCCAGATTATGCTATGCACAACTCTAGGTATGTTACCAAATTTTAAAATTTTCAGCACTTTAAATTTTGTACATTGTTCATAAGTTGGATAGACTATCACAAACTTACCATGATATAATTTTTTTTTTTATAAGTTAAGTACTGGTATGCAGATATTTTGAAAATACCTCACAGAGTAATGACCATGCCCTGCATAGTTACAAGGCTGCCCTTTGGCAAGGCATAACACCTGTTCAGCCATCAGGGATAAAGCAAAGTCATGGGACTGCAGCACGGCAGTTGAAGAGCTCAACTAAACTAGTGGTGCTTCTTATATTGATGCTGAGTAGAGGAATCCTAGAAGATCAATGATCAGAATTACCAAGTTCTATCAAAAGAGTAACTACAATGCATCCATTGTGGGTGGCATCCATGGTTGTGTAATCAGCTGATGAAAGATTCACCATGACTCAAGTTCCCAATTCAAATTCATAATAGTGGAATTGGATGGCAACAGAGAGTCATGAGAATCTGCAAAAGCAGCAAAAAAAAATATGCTAAGTTCTAATGTAAAGTTACTTGGATGTAATATGTGGCTTGGCTATAACTAATGTTTGTGTGACCTACTTTCTTCTCTGAAGACACCATCTTTTGAACAAGACTGCATTATTTGTTGTGTGTTAATACCAGAAAACTTTCAAGGCAATTTGTAGACAGCTCTGCCAAAAACACTCATGCCACCTTATATAATCTTCCTGCTTCTGATCTGCACCAGAGTAACCATTGCCTTATAGACTTAAATTTCAGTTGAGATCTAAAGTGACTGACTTTTGCAAACCCACTTGGAAAGGTAACCAAAGGAGTTATTCATTTTGAACTCATGGTTATTGACGTTTTTGTAGATCATAGGGTTGTTGGCTATGACACTGCCAAAATAAATGAAGCTCTATATTGCTTTCAGTTAAGTTTTTTTTTGGTACTGATCCATGTCAAAGTGTAGGTACACTATACAATATATATACACACTCACTTCTACATATTGAGTTATCAGTGTACATGTCACCAACAGTTTGATGTTGGTTCTGTATTCTTTATCAGGAAAGATCTTTTAGTTTATCTGTTTCGTTTGCACTTTTTCTTCAATCATTAACACACCTGCAGTAATTAACTTCTTTTTAAAAGTATGTAATCTCATTGAATGCATACTATTAAATTTTCAGATTAAATTCTTTCTTAATATGTTTTTAAATAGTTAATAACACGGTTTCTTGAAAGATTTGCTTAATTAAAATTTTTTTTATTTTCAGACGACAAGCTTCTAAAATATGTTGATGAAGAGCTTAAGCTGAAGAAAACTGATTGGAAAATAGGGCATGCATGCGGACTGGAAAATCCATATGCATGTTTTACTAATCTCAATGATAGATTTCTGAATGTAAAAATGGAAACATAAAAAATTTGAAGCTGCTCACTTTAAGCTCTTTTGTGAAAGTTGAAAAAAATTCAAGTAAACACTGATAAAGGTGTAAATTTGAAATAAAAATGAATAACTTTGGGTTTTTAAAATTGCTTACATTTCAGATCTTTTTTTTTTTCCCCTTAAAGACATATACATATTTTTCTTTGTTAATATTCTGTGTGCTAATTCATCATCATCATCATCATCATCGTTTAACGTCCGCTTTCCATGCTAGCATGGGTTGGACGATTTGACTGAGGACTGGTGCAACTGGATGGCTACACCAGGCTCCAATCTAATTTGGCAGAGTTTCTACAGCTGGATGCCCTTCCTAACGCCAACCACTCAGAGAGTGTAGTGGGTGCTTTTACGTGTCACCCGCACGAAAACGGCCATGCTCGAAATGGTGTCTTTTATGTGCCACCCGCACAAGAGCCAGTCCAGGGGCACTGGCAACGATCTCGCTCGAAAACCCTACAAGGCCAGTCAGGCGGTACTGGCAACGGTCACGCTCAGGATGGTACATCTTATGTGCCGCCCGCACAAGAGCCAGTCCAGGGGCACTGACAACGATCTCACTTGGCTTGCCGGGTCTTCTCACGCACAGCACGAAAATAAATATATTCATAAATCTCAAGATTGCATAAAGTCACTCTATTGCCTATAATATTCTTATAAATATTCTTAAAATTGTTAGCCTCATGGTTAACCTCATTGTGAGTTTTTGATGTCATTGTGTAGATTACCTCCATTGATATTTTCTCAGATTGTACTTCATGAAATAATGTGTAGCACTATTATGATGTTACTCTGTAAGTCTGTAACGTGATCATAGCTGTAATTACTGTGGACTATATTAGATTAGATGTTTAGATGTATCCAGCTTTTCAATTTTGCTTCTATATCTGCAGGATAATACTTTCTCCTTAATCCATATGTCATATATTGTTTGGCATGCTGTCATAAACACACACTAACAGTCACACATACTATATATATACACACTTACAGGTACAATATGTATATCCAATTGTTTGCTCACACATCTCTGTAAATTAAATGTGGGTAAGATAGCAAAAAAAAAATTAAGTGAGAATCATATTCACAATTTTTGCATAACAACAAACAACCTGCTGATCTCCCTGAGATCAAACTTTAGTTTTAAAAGTGAATACATTAGATGATATGATCTCTTATATACTTTGTCTAAAAACAAAAGACAAGATAGTCATGGCTAGAACAAATTTGATCATAAGTCTGATCATAAAGTGCTGAGCTGAGTCTAAACCTGGGTTAAGAACTTTTGGAGAATTGTGAGCTCACAAAGATAGGTGGGGGTGGGGTGGATATGGAAGGTAGAGGGTGTTTAGAGGGATTGGGGGTTTTCCTTAAAAACAAATTATATAAGTCAGATAAAATACTTATATTTTAAACATATTTTCAAAGAAAAAAAATTTGGAGGATTAAGATATGAACATGACATCATTTTAATCAGTATCTGGTGGTATGTAAATATCAAATATTATTGTGATGTATAAGTTCTCACCTTCTTTAGTAATTTCCATAAAAATTAAATATATAAAAAGTAGCACATTCTGGATCGAGTAGTGTAAGAAAATATGGATATGCAAAATTAGCTTGATTAAAATAATCTTAAGAAGTATTTGTAAAATGCTATTTTGGTGAAAGAGGTTGTTGAGCTATGAAGCCACTGGTCTATACAACTGCGCATGCGTAGATTGTACTTCCTTAATAGCGGCTGTAATTTCGCGCCACTACACAGTAGTGTATGTAATACAAACTTGCTACCAGTTCAAATATACTTGAGGCATATTTAAATTCAGTGGAGGCGCAATGGCCCAGTGGTTAGGGCAGTGGATCCGTGGTCATATGATCGCGGTTTCGATTCCCAGACCAGGCGTTGTGAGTGTTTATTGAGCGAAAACACCAAAAGCTCCACAAGGCTCCGGCAGGGGATGGTGGCGAACCCTGCTGTACTCTTTCACAACTTTCTCTCACTCTTACTTCCTGTTTCTGTTGTGCCTGTAATTCAAAGGGCCAGCCTTGTCACGCTGAATATCCCCGAGAACTACGTTAAGGGTACACGTGTCTGTGGAGTGCTCAGCCACTTGCACGTTAATTTCATGAGCAGGCTGTTCCGTTGATCGGATCAACTGGAACCCTCGATGTCGTAAGTGACAGAGTGCCAACAACAATTTAAACTCAAAAGAAGCCATTCACTGTATTTTGTCATGGAGGAAATTTGTTAGCATGCTTGTATTTATACACATCACTGTTTTGTGCTGTCACCCCATGCTTCATTCATGGCAAGCCTGTCATTTGAATGATGACAGGAATATCATAAGAGGGGTCTGTCTTTTCAGTCTCTGTTGCTGAAGAGGAGATAACAATTCCAAAATGCATGCATCCAATGGTCTGGTTAGGAGTCACAGTGGAGTGACTTGGTGTGTTTACATCTATCTGTCTACAGAGAGAAATTTTCTCCGTGACAAAATCTAGTGAATGGCTTTCTTACAGGTTCAAATATGCCTCAAACATATTTGAACTGGTAACAAGTTTGTATTTATACACACCACTACTTTGCACTGTCGCTCCATACATACATACATACATGCATGCATAAGCATGTAGAGCAGTAAATGTAAGAAAGCAAGTTAGGCAAGTTGATATACAAAAAATATTAAATACATTTTATACAAAAAATGTATCATAAGTGCAGGAGTGGCTGTGTGGTAAGTAGCTTGCTTACCAACCACATGGTTCCAGGTTCATTCCCACTGTGTGGCACCTTGGGCAAGTGTCTTCTACTATAGCCTCAGGCCGACCAAAGCATTGTGAGTGGATTTGGTAGATAGAAACTGAAAGAAGCCTGTCTTATATATGTATGTATGTGTGTGTATATGCTTGTGTGTCTGTGTTTGTCCCCGCCCCAGCATCGCTTAACAACTGATGGCGGTGTGTTTATGTCTCCATAACTTAGCAGTTCGGCAAAAGAGACCGAAAGAATAAGTACTAGGCTTCTAAAGAAAAAGTCCTGGGGTCGATTTGCTCAACTAAAAGGCGGTGCTCCAGCATGGTCACAGTCAAATGACTGAAACAAGTAAAAGAGAGTAAAGAGTGAATGTTTACATATAAAAAGGTCTGACTTACACAGAATAGAAATAATATCAGAGATTAAAGGGGTTGAGTAAGAGTTTTATGAGTCCAACAGCTGTTTCTCGGGGCTTGGTTATCCAAAATAATGATTGTAAATTGATTCCATCACTGGATAATACCAACCTCCATCATCTGGGAAGAAGTTTTAGATTTGAGGTGTTGACAGAAAGGATATTAAGGATGGTATGTATACATATACACACACACACACAATGGACATCTTTCAGTTTCTGTCTACCAAATTTACTTTGGTTGGCCAAGGGTTATAGTAAAAGACACTTGCCCAAAGTGACACACAATGGGATTGAACTCTGAACCACATGGTTGAGAAACAAACTTCTTACCACACAGCCAAGAGTGGAACTTTGCTTCTTATCTGTCATCACAATTATGAGCATATTATCTATGTGGTAGTTACTTTTGTAGTGACACACTGACACAAACATCAATATTACCGACTAGTCATATTTTGCATAATATATCTGGGAAATTTGGTGTTAGGTGTTTATTAAATAAATAACTATAATCTTTTCTCCATATTTAATTCTTTCTATAGTTAAAAGATGAATACAAGTAATTAGTAACAAATTTATCTGCTATAAAAAAAATCACTTCTCACAAAATTTAGTTGGAGTCAACTAGAAATCACCATCATCATCATCATCGTTTAACGTCCGCTTCCCATGCTAGCATGGGTTGGACGATTTGACTGAGGACTGGTGAAACCAGATGGCTACACCAGGCTCCAATCTGATTTGGCAGAGTTTCTACAGCTGGATGCCCTTCCTAACGCCAACCACTCAGAGAGTGTAGTGGGTGCTTTTACATGTCACCCGCACAAAGTCAGGTGGTACTGGCAATGGCCACGCTCAAAATGGTGTATTTTATGTGCCACCCGCACAAGAGCCAGTCCAGGGGCACTGGCAACGATCTCGCTCGAAAATCCTACGACGGCCAGATCTAATCAAAACCCAAATGAAATGATTACTATAATATTCAGGCTTTGTTAATAAGGTAATCTAATTAGTGTTGAGAAGAAGGGGTAGTGAAAGTATAATAGCTACAGTAAGAAGTTCTGGAACCTATGTTGGTAACAAAAGATCAGTCACTTTCTCTGAGAGAAGAAAGTGAAGTCTTAGCAAAGATAATACTGTGTAACATGATTTATGTCATTGGTTACCAACTTTTATTTCTTATTTGCTTAACCCTAGAAACTATGAAATATGCCCAATATTTCCTTCAAACTTTGCATTTGTTACATTTATTCAAACCTCGAAGTATCCCTCTGAACACATGGCTCTGATACTTCCGCACAACTCTTGCTCATGATCACAGATGCACATATTGTCAGACACGAAGGAGCATGCTCATGTGATAAAGGTCAAGCAACTGACAAGCATATCTGGTATTGTGCAGAATATTTGCTATAATATTTCTACTTCAGCAGCTCAATGCTGAATTTGTCTGAAATGTAATGGAAAAATGGATCACTTTCAAAACATTGATGTCCTGGTCATAAAAGAAAAGTTTGAAGGGAATAGTAGTCATGTCCTTTGATTTCTAGATAGAAGCAAATAGGAAATAACACTTAGTGACCAAAGACAAAAAAAAGTAGAAATTTTTTTGTTATATAGGGTAATCCAACAACAAATCAATTATATTGAGTTTACTGATGCCTTTGTATTCTCGAGCTATGTTTATTGAGGTGGTGATGAAGGGCCAATTTTTTTGTATGTGTGCCATGAATATTGAAGAGGTGATGTAGGCAATCCCTAGCATTTGTGTCTCTTCTCTTTGTGTAGTGTTCTATGTTGTGAAGTGTGATGGTTGACTGGGTTTGATGTCCATTGAATGCCACTTTTAGTCTTCAGGTGCTTGTTTTAGACTATCTGAGCTAATTTCTAAAATGGTTGATGTAATGCTATAGTCATTGAATAACAACTACATC
>NC_068984.1:87018577-87023986 GCF_001194135.2 Octopus bimaculoides | reverse complement strand
TCCATTGAATGCCACTTTTAGTCTTCAGGTGCTTGTTTTAGACTATCTGAGCTAATTTCTAAAATGGTTGATGTAATGCTATAGTCATTGAATAACAACTACATCTGAAAACTGATGGAAGAAGATCATGGTTTTTTATCAAGTTGAGTTCAGGTGAGTTACAGGGAATGGGTAAGACAATTGAGCCTTGTGTTACTCTGTACAGAAAATTATGGCTTTCATATGCTTTGTATAATGTTTGTGAAAAACATGGTTGAGTTTTGTGACCTGGATCCATGTAGTAAGTTAGGGAGAGGATGTATGGGATGGTGACATCAAGGATAAATCTTTTAGGGTGTGCATGGGAGGATGATGGATTTGTGTGATGCTGCTTTGATTAACTTTTTGTTGGTCATTAAAATTAAGAAAATTTCCAGATTTTGGGGATTTGATTTGAACTGTTGTTGTTTAACCCCAGGTCAAGCTGATCAAGCAAATTTATTGATCGAGACCATCCTATAGGTGCAGGCATTGCTGAGTGATAAGAAGTTTGCTTCCCAACCAAATGGCTCCAGGTTCAGTGCGACTGTGTGACACCTTTGGACCAGTTCTACTATAGCCTCAGGCTGACCAAAGCCTTGTGAGTGGACTTGATAGATGGAAACTGAAAGAAGCCCATCGCATATGTATGTGTGTTTAAGTCTGTGTTTGTCCCCTGCCAACACTTGACAACTGGTGTTGGTGTGTTTACATCCCCATAACTTAAAGGTTCAGTAAAAGAGACCAACAGAATAAGTACCTGGCTTAAATAAATAATAAGTGCTTTGATCAATTCGTTTGACTAAAATTCAAGGTGGTACCCCAAGCATGGTCACAGTCTAATGACTGAAACAAGTAAAAGACAAAAGATCCTATCTTTGAAAGGCATCTCTAGTTGCATTATCTAATATGTACTTTTCTTTCTTTCTTAAGACAGTAAGAGTGATCTCAGGGAGATTTGGCTACATTTCCAGCAGATCAAATGACCATACACAGACTCTCTTGTTAGCTTGCAGTATGAGAATATGAAGATGGTATGTGCAGAGATTATTTTAGGCTCTAAGAATTTCAAGTGTGACTTTGTTTGTTCTCTCTTGTTTGTGTTTTTATTCTATTATTCAATAGAGGTCAAGAACCTGGTCATAGCCAACTGGACTTTTGACTGCCATTAGATAACAGAAAAAAAAGGTAAATTCTAACCTGTTAGGAACATTGTGAACTCATAAGAGGATAGAAGATGATAAGGGTGTACTATGTGGTGAGGATGGGAATTTAGAGTTTAGGTTGAAATTTTTCTAAGAAATAAAATATTTAACCTTTTAGCATTTAAACTAGTCACATTCAAACCAAAATATTCTACCTGTTTTATCTCCAAACTGGCCAGATCTGCCTGTCACACATACCCTACAATATTATCCTAAAAATAAACGATCACATCATTGAAATCCCAAAGCTACAAGGTAATGCATGATTAATTGTTATCAATGTGAATAAATAAGCATTACATTTGACAGAGAAATCTGAAGGCTAAAGGGATAAACCAAATATAATAGTTATATTTTAAACAAATTCTGCCCCCTAAAAATCCTTGTCAGAATTAGAATATGAGAAGGACATTGTGTTATGAGTGAGCAGTAGCATGACTGATAATGATGAGGCACCAAGGTCCAATATCATTAATTTCATTATATAAGTTTCATGGAGGTGATAACAAGTGACTGAGACTTCTGGTGATTTGCTGTGCTTGAGAAGACATGTCCAAGCTAAGTGAAATTGTGATTGTGGTCAGTGCTGGTGACACATAAAAGGCATTCTCCAACTTTTTCAGCTCATGGGAAGAGGGCTTGTGGCATTTAACCTGCCTCCTTTTCCTACTCAGTCTTTTTGGATCTTAGCAGAGTGTTTCTCATGGGAATAGGGACCAGGCTCCCTTTAGAACAGAAGATTGAAAAGGGCAACAAAAATTATCATGCTTAATAAAACTGAGATGTTTTCCAAATTTTTTAATTTGTCCAACACCATGACAAAGAAAGAAGCACATTGCATAACACAATTTTTGTAGCAACTGATATTTCCTATTTGGTTAATCCTAGAAACTATGAAAAATGGCTAATACTTCCTTCAAACTTTGTTTTTGTTACATTTATTCAAACCCCAAAGAATCTCTCTCAACATATGGCTATGATGCTCTCCGACTACTCCTGATCACAGAAGCACATATTGTCAGCCACTAAGGGACATGCTCAAGAGGTTACGGTCAAACAACTAACAAGCAAATCTGTGGTATGGAGCAGAATACTTGCTACGATATTTCTGCTTCAGCAACCAGGTGTTGAATCTGTCTGAAATGTAATGGAAAATAAGTCAATTTCAAAACATTGATGCCCAGGTCACAAAAGTAAAGTTCAAAGGGAACAGTAATCATTTCCTTTGATTTCCAGATAGAAGCAAATAGGAAATAATACTTAGTGACCAAAAACTAAAAGAAAAAGCAATAAAAAATGTTGTTACACAGTGTTATTGGTGCAAAGTCTAGCGTCATCTCAATGATAAAGAGGGAGGTGACAAAATAATGCTACTAGTATATTTGAAGGTGATCTAGTATTTATCAGTCGAAGAAATACTTCTTTAGTAAGACTTTACTTTCAAAAACTCATTTTCATCACTGCCCACTGACATCAATAACATGATGCTGATTGCCTCATCTTGTCAGACGATAGCCATCTCACATTGAATAACAGCAAGACATCTGTACGCCATTGGATTTAAGTGACAAAAGCTTGTATAACATTTTCACCACTCTCTCGGTCACCAGTGATAAGCATTGCAAGATGACTGGTACTATTTTGATTGCAAGTTATATGTCAGAAGCTGCCTTCCCAACAGCATTGCAAAAATAACGAGAGCCTCCTAGGAAACCCATTTAACCCATAGATGGGACCCTGACTGGTATAACTGTTCCGGGTCAGAATGATCCTAGAAATTATAGTGATTAAGAGTTGACTCTACGCTCCCCACGACTACGTAATACAAATACATACATCAGGATGTGTGATTAAGAAGCTCGCTTTGTAACCATGTGATTTCGGAATCGGTTCCACAGCGCAGCACCTTAGGTAAGTATCTTCTACTATAGCCCCGGGCCTACCAATGCTGTGTAAGAGAATCTGGTAGGTGGAAATTGTGTGAAAATCCGTTGTATGTACATATGAGTGTATCTCTGTGTATATTAACGTGTTTGACGTCTCCCACCGTTAGACAACCGGTGTTTTTGTTTACATCCCCGTAACCTAGTAGTTCGGCAAAAGAAAGCAATAGAAGTAGTACCAGACTATACAAAATTTTTGTAAAGGTACTGAGGTGATTTGCTCAACTAAACACTTTAAGGCTGTGCTCCAGCATGACCATAGTCCAATGGCTGAACCAAGTATAAGTTTACTAACAAAACTTTCATTTTCAGCTACTTACTAATATAAACAGTTGCAATTTGAGGATTTTGTGCTACATTTTTATGAAATTGATCCGGCAAACCTACACTCAACAGTAACCGCCTTTAAGAAAGAATTAAAAAAAAAAGGTTCCAATGAGTAGTCTTCGATGACGAAAAAATGGAATGGCCAGAGTTGGAGGGCTATTACTCATAAGGACAACTGGATCTGAGCTGACATTGGAGTTTAATAAACAACAAACTAAAACAAGATACATACAACTTCATACATTACAAAACTACATAGACATGAGAAAAAAAACAATCATTATAAATAAAGTAAAATAAGACAAAGTAGAAAAAATCCCTCGAAATGGCGACAAAAAACAATAAATATAAAAATAAGGCTTCAAGTTTACTTCAGGATAACAAAGAAATTATTACAGTGACATTACGATGAAAAAAAATCCTCCGATGCTTTCATTTATTATTTCCTTTGAACAGTACTTTGATCGCAGGAGCTCCAGACTGGATATATTACTTTTTCCCCTAAGACGGCAGAGTTGGATATGAGAAGGGTTTGACTTCTATTTCTACTGGATCGAGTGACTAGGTAAAAGCTCTCTGGTTTCTGAAATGAATTTTTGTTTTTGGACTGTTAGTTTACACGTGTTTGCTTAATAACATGTAAACGTTCAAATCGACATTGAGGTTATCCAACAAGTCAAGCACGTCGTAGTGTTGTTGCTCTGACTTGACGCTTATTCTTTCCACGACCCTCTGAGGCATCATGTTTAGCTGGATGTGCGTTAGATTGTGTCGATTGTCTCGTTGCACGGCTCATTCTGGACATTTATCAGGCCGACTGAAAATCACATATATAAACACTAGGAATCTATACGTTTCGAATAAGTGTCTTCAGAAGAAAGACCGCCTCTACCTGAAAGCAATCTATGAACAACGGAAGGTTCAGTTAAAAGGTATGTTTACAAATATTTTTCACAATCCTTCAGTCTATATTAATGCGAAGATAACCGTTTTATTTAGTTTTTCAGAGACTGAAATGACGTAAAGAATAACAAAGAAAATATAACCTTCCCTTCTACAAACTCCTGATAGTAAACAATCTGATTTGCTTAAACTGCTGTTTTTTTTATGAAAGTCATGTTACTGGATAGTTTGTGGCACAGTCGCTAATTGTTTTTAAATTCAGTTACCGATTAGTATTGATGTTATTATCAAGTGTGATATTTAATGTAGCACTCTACTTAGAAATAAATATGAAGATAAGTATGGTACAAACTCTTCGTTAGATTCCCTGCTGTCATATTGAAAGGTCACTTTTAATACCAAGGACATTTATAAACCCTTTTTACTATGTCTTCGATCATCCTTTTGTAGGGATTTTATCCTTTAAAATATTTTCATTGATTTTCGAATTCATTTTGGTTTATAATATTTATATTCTACTCGATTTATTGGAGCATTGTATTTTAACATTCATCAAGTGATGTGGCGTCACTGAGCAAGACTTTAAATATACTTGCCTGTGTTCAATTAAGAATAATAGTTGCTGTTTATGTTCTATTTTACTGAAACATTCGACTAATTAATATGAGGAAATTTATTGCTCATCATATAGGCATGAACATTTAAAGGAAGAGAAATATGTGTTTGGATGTGAAGTGAATGAAATACTTTCACTTGGAATTGAAACTGTGAGCGCAGATTCTGCGTACCAAGTAACTTATGCCTGCTTAGTACACATTATAATAAAATAATGAAAACTAGCATTTCTATTAAAAAGGCTTTTTTATTTTAATACAACTGGGATTCACTTTTTCTCAATTATCTTTCACGCTGTTAACTTTCCAGGTTATCATCTTTCGATGAATTACGACTCACCCCATTAATCTGTTAACATGTAATGTTTATGGTGTTTGGATTAGCCATTTATTCTTTCC
>NC_068984.1:87017319-87018564 GCF_001194135.2 Octopus bimaculoides | reverse complement strand
ATCTTTCGATGAATTACGACTCACCCCATTAATCTGTTAACATGTAATGTTTATGGTGTTTGGATTAGCCATTTATTCTTTCCAGTTGATGCTTAATCCTAGGTTAGTGTGGGTCGAGCAAAAGATAGTAACAATCCACAGACCTGTGGTCTTTTGTTGATTGTGTGTGTGTGGTGGTTTATTGAGCACCAGTTTAACTCTTATTGAGCAAACTTGTAATCAAAAGGCATTCCAACTGTAACAATCTCGTCTGTTTTTGTGTTATCTAGGACTGTTTTGGTTGATGTATTTTGCCTGCCTTCCCTGTTTTCAGACAGCCGGAGTTTGAAAGCATAGAGACTCCGTCGTTAAAGGTGTAATGTAGTGAGGTGTCGTATAATGTAGTGGCTCTTCAAATAACGTTTAAGCCGTGTCTGTCCCAGGACGACGTTGTACCTAGTGTATCATTCTTTTCGCATGTCTGTATGGTGTGATTTAAGGGAGATTGGACTGTTGTTTCTAACAGATCGTGTAACCGTATAATGATTTCTCGTTAGCTTGATACATTAATTTTAATGCTCAAATGTAATATTTTTCTTTTTGATTCATATTCTAGTGGACATTGGGACTTTTCCCAAGATCATTAGTTGCATAAGGACGTGAAATATCTTCAACCAGGATTGAACGTGATCACCGTCTCAACTAGTTGAGAGCTTACCTCTTGTTCTATCGTGCCTATCACACACATTCCCGTCACCCCGTACACACACACACACACATACACATAAATATAACTTTTTACAGCTTTTTCAGTGAAAGAAGTTGATTATAATTGTAACTGTAGAGCAAAAGACCAGTATTTACTGTCTTCAAATAAAAGGTACTAACTTCTAGCTTGAAGATGTCTCATGTTCCTACAAATTTTCTGATCTTATATAGCAGAACGTACCTTTTCCCTAAATGCTACAAAGACAGGGTAGAATAAATACAAATTACCTCTTTGCGCTATTTATTATTTAGAACCGCCAACGTTAACGAAAACAAAAAAAGAAACCAGCATGCTAGGTGTTAAAAACTGTGTAGAAAACGAATATGCAAAAACAAAAAAAAAAAAATTGCGCAAACCAACGTGGGGTGATGGGGAGAGGACTTTCGGAAAATTCACAAGATCGAATTTTTCCCTCATAACTTTCAGGGAAATAGACATATATTAATGACATTTTATAGAAACTTCGTTCAAATGACACAAATTACGATTATAATTAC
>NC_068984.1:87014846-87017112 GCF_001194135.2 Octopus bimaculoides | reverse complement strand
GGGGTCCTATTGGGAACAATTTTAGTGGGCCCCAGGTTGCCAGTCAACTTGCACCTCGAAAATTCCCTCCCACCCACCTCGGAGTTATTTTTGTTTTTCCTTGTTTTGTTGTCAGGTGCTATCAGCTAATCTCGCCTCCTGCAGAGAACTTTTTCCCCCTTTGCGGCATATTAGGTGATCAGAATAGTGGCTGTTTTGTATGTTTAATAACTGCTATTATTAGCCACATTAAGGACAGGCTGCCTTTCAGTTTATTTAAAACAGAGTATAATGTGTGTGTGTGTGTATGTGGTATGCGTATATATGTGTGTATGTATGTATGTGTATGTATGTGTGCGTATATGATGTGTATGTGCATATATATATATATATATATATATATACACACACATATAATACATACATACATATATATGTATATATACATATGGTACCGCGTTGGTGTCGTGTAAAAGTAACCACCCCATGCTGTAAAGTGGTGGTGTTAGGAAGGGTATCCAACCATTGAAACTATGCTACTGTGTGATGCCATGTAAAAGCCTGGCATTAGGAAGGAAATCCAGCCGTTAAAACCATGCTCCCGTGCAATGCCATGAAAAACACTAGGTCCAAGCTGTAAAGTGGTGATGGTAGGAAGAGCATCCAGCCATAAAACCATGCCAAACCAAATGGGTGCCAGACGTAGCCCCTGGCATGTTGGCCTCTGTCAAACCATCCAAACCATGCCAGCATTGAAAACGGACGTTAAATAATGATGATGATGATATGCATATATATATATATCATCATCATCATCATCGTTTAACGTCCGCTTTCCATGCTAGCATGGGTTGGACGATTTGACTGAGGACTGGTGGACCAGGTGGCTACACCAGGCTCCAATCTGATCTGGCAGAGTTTCTACAGCTGGATACCCTTCCTAACGCCAACCACTCCGAGAGTGTAGTGGGTGCTTTATACATACACATATTATGTACATATTTATATGTGTATGTATATATGTATATATATATGTGTGTGGGAACTTTCTGAAACATGGATAATTTGTTAATAAAATTTTCTACCTATATACGTCTCAGATGGTATAGATTATGATTATATCGGAATTTGTTGTGTAAAGCAATTTTCTCTCTCTTTTAAATAAATGCAAAGGTAGCTGGTCCTTAATGTGGTTGTTTAATATGTTAGAAATAGCAGTTATTAGGCATAAAAAATAGACACTATTTTGATCTCCTAATATGCTGCAAAGGGGAAAAAGGTCCTTTGCAGTATACTAGGTGCCAAGATTAGCTGACAGCAAATGTAAAAAAAAAACTCCATGGTTAGAGGAGGATTCTGAGGGCCCATCCCACTCTGATTTTGGTGGAAAAAGGTCTTTGCAGTATATTAGGAGATGAGATTAGTTGATAGCACAAGGAAAAAACATTGTTTCTCACCAAAATCGAGTTGGGTGTTGTTAAACTATAAATTTAAACTACATCTAAATTATGCCTTTTAAAAATATTCTGGCAAAAATTGTAAAGAAATTTAACAAAATCTCAAAGAAACTTTTATTCATTGCATGTTGTGCTAAAAGAGATATGCATAAAATGCAAATTAATAATAATTGTTAATTAGAATTTTTTGGAAGCTGGTTATATACTCACTGATTTTTTTTTTTTTTCAATAAGCTCTGTTGTAAGACACAGTCCTGTCTGTGTGGCAAGAACTTTGTTCCTTAGCTATATGTTTTAGGATTTAGCACCGCTGTGTGACACCAAATGTCTCCTACTATAGCCCCTTGTGTGTGTGTGTTTGTGCTTGTCCAAAACCTGAATGGGTGCCATTTTGAACAAGAGACAAGAAATTTTATCTCACCTCCCCCAACTTTCTCTCTCCTACTATACACACACACACACATACACGTGTACACATGTGTGCATTTATACAATTCCCTACAAAATAAAATATATATATATACATACAAACATACACATAAATACAAAGACCTCAACCAAACCACTATCAAAAATAATTGAACTTTTAACCTTTAACCATTGTAGCCAAAATACTGAGTACTGAATTCTTTTACACATACACATCCATTTAGCCTTTTGCTTTTATCATTTAAAAAAAAATTTTGCTTTCTTTAATACATACATACATGCATGCATGCATGCATACATGCATACATACATGCATACATACATCCATACATACATACATACATACATACATACATACATACATACATACATACATGCATACATATATACATACATACATA
>NC_068984.1:86985275-87014064 GCF_001194135.2 Octopus bimaculoides | reverse complement strand
TTTATATATATATATATATATATATATATATATAGGCGTAGAAGTGGCTGTGTGGTAAGAAGCTTGCTTCCCAGCCACATGGTTCTGGGTTTAGTCCCGCTGCATGGCACCTTAGGCAATTGCCTTCTACTATAGCAAGGCTCGAGATGCCTTAAACAAAGGTGTGTCTGATATGCAGTCCACTTTGCAACGGATTAATGCTCCAAATATGAAAGCAATGGAAAAGTAAGTTTGCAGTAATTTGTGTACACACCCACACACACTCATTTATCTGGTATTTCCCTTTGGCACTTCCTTATTTTGAATTAAATGTATTTAAATACAATAAAAGAAATGGACACACTCCATAAATAAGGAAGGCTGGACTTGCTTGAACATTATATCTCATTATTATCATTAATATTTTCTCACACCGGCAGCCTGAGTTTTTGCTGCTTTGCGTTGCCCAATTCTATCTCATTATCAGAATTACTATTCTTTTACTCTGGCAATGTTAAACCCATTTGTTCAATTATGTTGCCCTAAATCCCAAAATTCCGTCTCCTCATGCTCTGTCTTTGACTAGCTTAATTCTGGTCTCTCTCTCTCTCTCTCTCTCTCTTCCTCTCTCTCAGTTTCGTTAACCACTTGCTTTTCCCAACACTTTACCTCCACTCCTCCCACCCCACCCTATATAAACTAGCTCTTTCAGATTCCCCTACCTCATATTTTAATACCTCACCACATGGAGTAGAAACCAGAAGATGTTTAGATAAGCAACTTTGCTTTCCAACCTAGCACACATCTAAAACCTCTTTTTCAGTGCAGATTATAATTACTTTATTATTTCATTTCATTATCTATCTATTTCATTATCTACCTATGTAAATACAGTTTTGTCTTCCATGCCGTATGTTTAGAGAAAAAACTTAAGATTCCTTTGCTTAATCCAACTCTCCCTCTTTCTCCCTCTCTTTCACACTCATTTATTATTCTCATTTATTCATTCATTTATCTAATTTTGTCACAGTTTGGTTGACCGAAAACTGCTGGTTATAGCTCTAGTTAAGAATTCAAATACCCAATTCTATCACATGTATCAGACTGCCAGAAAGGAAGCTAGGAGACAAGTTTATTTAGCCAGAGGGGAAGCAGATAAGAAAAAATTTGCCAATGTTTTGCATTGTGAGGACCAAAGACTTGAAGTGTTTTGTGTTGCAAGACAGTGTGTAAGAGAGAATCGTGATGTCATAGGAGAGAAATGTGTCCGCATGGATGAGGGCTCACTTGCATTTAATGAGGCTGCAAAGAGAGAGACTTGGAGACGCCACTTTGAAAGTTTTCTAAATGAAGAGAATGAATGGAAGAAAGAGTGTCTGCTGAATGTTGACCCAACAGAGGGACCAGCTATCCAAATTGACAGTACCTTGATAGATAAAGCAATTAAGGGTATGAAGACAGGGAAAGCCCCCTGGAGCTGTCGGCTATAGTCTAGTCACCCGTATAGTCAATCAGGTGATACATGAAAGAGTCATACCCAATGACTGGTGTAGCAGCAACATGGTCAACTGCTACACTGGTAAAGGTGATGCATTAGATACAAATAATTACATAGGTATCAAATTGTTGGATCAGGTAATAAAAGTCACGGAGAGGGTCATAGCCCAACTAATTAGGGAGAGAGTCAGTTTAGATGAGATGCAGTTTGGGTTTGTGCCAGGGAAAAGCACCACTGATGCTATATTTTTGGTAAGACAGCTGCAGGAGAAATACCTAGCTAAAGATAAACCTCTGTACCTGGCTTTCGTTGACATAGAGAAAGCCTTTGATAGAGTCTCCCGATCCCTTATCTGGTGGTCAATGCAGAAATTAGGGATAGATGAGTGGTTAGTGAGAACTGTACAAGCTATGTGTAGGATGCTGTCAGTAAGGTGAGGGTTGGCAACAAGTAGAGGTAGGGTCCACCAAGGATCAGTCCTCAGTCCCCTCTTATTCATCATAGTCCTCCAGGCAATAACAGAGGAATTCAAGACAGGATGCCCCTGGGAGCTTCTCTGTGTTGATGACCTTACAAAGACATGTGAGGGTCTGCTGCTCTTCCTCATGGTCTTCAGACATGAAGAAACTGCCATCATCATCATCATTAAGTAAATCCTCATAAAGTCAGTACAGAGTTATCTTGTTTGTGTGTAGATGACATCTGTTAGTGAAGAGTAGTATTTTCTGCAGAGGAGTACATGTTGTTAAAGTTACACTAAGCAGGTCATTCATATACAAAAGAGTGTAAAACTCATAACAGAGAGCTTCATAGGTGAGTACTGTACTGGTGTTGTCCAAATTTTAGTACCAGTCTCTTCTGGACTTTCTAGGCATGATTGACTGTATATCACTCTCCTCATTTCAGTGAATATAATCTCAGTTGTTTATCACATCTAATAATTCATTTGATTCATGGAACCAAAACAGTTTTGTGCAAGCACTTAACCTAAGCTGTTAGTTAAATAATTAAGAACAAATATCTACTAAATAATCAGGACAAGACGTCCCGATTATTTAGTGGAAACAAATAGGATTGGGAGCAATAGTGGCTAAGAGGTGGTTCCACACTCTTCAAAACCTTGGAATTCCTGAACCAGGTTCTAATACTGGATCAGTTTAAATTTCCTTAAGTTCCATGCTTCCAGTCTTCTGCATGTAGAACAAGGTACTACTATTCAGTATAGTTTCAAGATACTATATAGATCCTGACTAGTATAACAATTTCCTTTCTCCCTGTATCCTTGTTTGTACAATATTGCAGGACTTGAAGCTTCCCTGCATTGAATTTTATACTATTTTATTCAATTCATATCTAAACAGCACTGAAATTGGCTTGTTTTCTACAGCTCAATGCCCTTCCTAACACTAACCACTTCACAGTATGTACCAGGTGCCCTTTACATGTAACTGGCACGAGTGCCTTTTACTGGAGCCTGGTGCAGCTCTCCAGCTTACCAGTTCCAGCCAGACAATGCCAGTATGGAAAACAGATGCTATATAATGATGACTAAAGTTCTTCTGTAGGCTTTTAATATCTTCAGACCATTTTAATGCCTTTGATATCTTAGCATCATTGGTGTAGCTTTTGAAAATAGCTTCTTTCTCTTCAGTAACTATAAAGTTCAGTAAAAAATTGAGCTTGAAGGAGCCACTGTTCTTCAATGTTTCTCAAAATGTATGTGTGGAATAAATGTCAACACTTTCAAAGAGGAATATTAGTTAGATTAAATTTTATTGTTTTGGTTTTTTTCCTTTTTTTCTGTTTAATTTCTGTTATTATTTCAGATTATGATCTTCCTGCTAATGTCAACAGAAAAGCAATTTTTGCCAATAATGAAGTACAGCTTCAGGAAATTGAAGTTTATGGATTTGACTATGACTATACATTGGCATCTTACACACCAGAATTACATGATCTCATCTATGATTTGGGCAGAGATTCATTGGTCTATAATAGTAAGGTAATATACACTTTATATATTTCACTAATCAACAGTGATTCATGTCATTCACACCTGCCTGTATCATCATTATCATTGAATGTCCCTTTTTCCATGCTGGCATAGGTTGGATGGTTCGACTTGAACAAATGAGCCAGTGGGCTGTGTTAAGTTCTTATGTCTGCCTTAGCATGGTTTCTACAGCTGGGCGTCCTACCTTATACCAGTCACTTCACAGAGTGTACAGGGTGCTTTTTCATGTGGTGCCAGCCCTGGTGAGGTCACCAAGTACTTGCAAGACAAAACTCTTCAACTGATTCGGGAATAGAATTATGGGATAAGAAACAGGGACAGGAACAGGAGCAGATGTCTTGCTGACGAGGTGTGTACATGATTTGCCCACCTGGAAAGAGAGAGGGGGAGAGACAGAGAGAGAGAGAAAGAGAGGGAGAGAGATGTGAAGTCAAGGTAGAAGGTGACTATGAGAGACAGATAAGAGTTTCATGGGATGTATTTATAATTTCCTTTGGCTCTGTAGAATATTTCTTTTCTTTTTCTTTTTATTTCTTAACATTAACTCACATGCATTGTATGAGTTCTTCCTTCATTACTAAATATTTAATTTATCAAATGAAATAACTCGAAGAGAACTAATATGTCTAATCACATTATCAATTTCCTATCAAAACTAAATAGTCAATTACTGTGAAAACAAGAATGTTGTTTCATATTAGAAAAGTACTTAATAAATATTTGAATTGTGTTTTGACGATAATGAGGACGATGATGATGTATATTATAAATTATTCCTTTGTGAATTCTTTCACAGATGATCATTTTGCTCTATTTTCACGCCTGATATTTTATTTTATGGACACTGAAAGTTGCTATTGAAAATTTTTTGTTATTCACCAATAATTTCCTTTTTGTTAGCACCAATTATTTCTGTTCAGTTATATGATCAGTTCAGTAAAATTCATAAAATCCATTACCTAACATTTGCATTATCCATGTCTAAGTACAATATATTTACTTACCAAGAATAAAATGCATACATATCATGCTTATTCAATTTATCACACTAATGTGAAAAATAATTTTCATGTTTTACAGTATCCTGAGGGCCTGCGTGAAATGAAATATGATCCTAACTTTGCTGTCCGTGGACTTCACTATGATGTCCGAAAAGTAAGTGCTACTCTTCTATTTAATGTTTATAGTATTTAGATTTTAGTAGTAGAATATCATATATTATTAGTCTTGCCTAATATCAGATTTTTCAGGTGACACATTATTCTATGTAACATAGTGATTACATCAGTTATTTTATTTACTAATTTTAGTACCAAAAGTTATAATGGAATTTTAGCTGATTGGCTCTTAATTTCAGCTTTCTTCAGTGAACTTTGATTTTATATCTACTATAATTACCACCATTCAATGATATTTTCTTATCCATTTCACTCATTTTTCAATAATACATATCAACTGATTGCATTAGGTAAGGTATATAGCTAAAAACACTGATTAGAAGTGATAACAGATTCAGAAAAAAAAAAAGATATAAAAAAAAGACAGAGATATAAAAAAAGTGAAAGCATAGCTGTATGGTAAGAATCTTGATTTCCAACCACATGGCTCCAAGTTCAGTCTCACTGCATGAAACCTTGAACAAGTATCTTCTACTATAGCTTCAGGTTGACCAAGGCTTTGTGAGTGGATTTGGTGGATAGATACTGAAAGAAGCCCATCGTATATGTGTGTGTGTATGTGTGTGTGTGTGTGTGTGTGTGACCTTGTGTCTGTGTTTGTCTCCCAAAACAACTTGACAACTGGTGTTGGTGTGTTTATGTCTTCATAACTTAGCTGTTCAGCAAAAGAAACCGATAGGATAAGTACTGTAGTTGGTTCGTTAAAAAAAAATGAAGTTCTGGAGTCAATTCATTTGACTAAAAGTTCTTCAAAGCAGTGCCCCAACATGGCCGCAGTCTAATGACAAACAAGTAAAAGATGAAGATTATATAAGGATAAGGATAATATTAAGATGAATGATAATAATATTTCCACATTTTAATTTTCAGGGTCTCTTAATGAAAATTGATTCTTTCCATCATATTATGTTGGGAACTGTCTACAGGTATGTTATGTTTTCAAGTTACTAATACTTTACTGGTTAATTGTCAAAATATTTGAGAAGAGTCATTTTTAATAAGATCACAATTTTTGGAGCCTAAAAGATGAAACAACTCTTTCTCTTTATGTATTTACACACACACACACTATGTTTCTATCAGTTTAATCTCTGATTACCATCAGGTTATAATACTCTTGTCTACTATGTCACTGAAGCATATTTCTGGATTATATCTCACCAACTTTATTTCTAAACATACTTCAGTGACATAGTAGACAAGAGTATTATAACCTTTAGTTTAGAAATAAAGGTGGAATCTTGTTCGGTAGGAGTTCTGCTAACAGAGCCATCTTGGTTAAAGAATAATGGGTAAGTAGGAGAATTCTGCAAAGTTACTGTATCCTCTCTTGACAAGGGAACAACCAGCTGCAGTTTGGGATGCAGCAAAGCTTGCTGGCTGTGCAATGAACCTTTTAAATTTCTAATGAGTTTTTTACTAGCATAGTGATGGTGGTAGCAGTCTACCAATTGTAGTAGTAACAGTGATAGTAAGTGACTTTCTCTAGGTGTTTTAAGTAGTGCTCTTCACCTGTATTGCTACAGTATTTTCAGTGGAGTAGATGAAAAGAAAACTGTAACTCATAGATATTAATATCTACTGTATTAATCCCTGTAAGTAACCCAGCTAGAAAACAATGGCCCTGGGTGAAACACTTAAAATCCTGTTCTCACTAGGGTGAGTTCAAAGAAAGGTAGGTGAGAAGATATGTGCTATGTGCAAGAAGTAAGATGGAAAGGAGCCTCATCCAAATTCCTTGCAGGCAAGAAACAAAGGTACAAATTCGTCTTGGTGGGTAACAATGATGGGGTAGACAAAATAGACATTGTTTTCAGAAAATAGAACCTATGGCAATTGAAATTATTAGACTGTATGATACAATAATGAAGCTTAGACTAGTTTGTTCAGTACAAAAATGAGATAAGACTCATGAACAAAAGGACCACTTGTATGAGACCCTTCTGCTGATTGCTTCCAAAACAAATGACTGCAACCTCAGTATTGCTGCTGACAAATTCAGAGAAATGTTGACCATCACAAAAGCTTCTTTGGCATACATGAAGGATATGGAATGAAGAGGGTTCAAAACTCCCAGAGTTCTGTGATACAGATGGTCTAACCGTATGCAACATTAACTTCAGGAAGCTAGCAGCTGCCTGATACTTACCAGTCAAGTAAATACAGAAGCCAGATAGACTTCTTACTCACCAGGAAAAGGAATGGATAGATGGTTGTGAATATTAGATGTTTCCCTAATGAAGAGTGTATTACCTAACATAGATTAATGATTAGTGACTTCAGAGTAAGAGGTAGACAAACTCAGAGACCAAAGACAACCGGTAGAAGGAAAACTTGGAAGTAGAAAAAGCAGTAGGTTTAGAGATGTATTTATTAACACATACAACAAGAAAGAACTGGAGACAGAAACTTTAATGGAAGACGATTTGGAGTTCCTGTGTATCAACTAACTAGTTCTGTGGCTGGTGGACTAGAAGGCTGAGTGAACATACAGAATCTCCCCAAATCTACTATTTTCTCGTATTAATTAACATTAGATTGTTAATGTCTTAAGATGCTTTGTATTTGTCACCTGCGTAAAATCACTCAAAGACGCATTCAAATTCTTGGCTCATAGTTCACTCTCTCCTCTCTACCTTTTCTTCCAGTGTTGTATTGGCCTCTACTCCTTGGAAACGACTGGACTCATCTTTCCTTCACCTTTCATCACCTTTTGTTATATCTAGTCTTCCAGGCCCTACACTAATCACTACACCTAGTCCTTCATTTCCAGACTATCAAACTCCCTGGAATTCCCTCCTTGCTCCATACCTTTGCCACAGGTGTTGATATGCAAAGGTTTGAGAACATCAATGATTAATATCACTGTTCTAAGAGGGCCTTTGAAGCCCATGGACATTTTCCCTTCCTTCGGACCCAATAAGAAAAAGAAAATGCTCATGACACCTCATCCTACAATTCTTAACCTTGAAGAAATTTCTCCTTGAAGTAGGATTCAGGATTCCAGAGGGAAATTTGAGGATTCATGTAGGGGAGATTGTTTTTAAACCAAAACACTTTTTTGTCATTGATTCAGCTAACTTGAATCCACAACTAAAGATGGTAATATTGGTATTTACAGCATCATTTATATGCAAGCAATAATCTTAGAGAAGAGCTCCAATCTCTTTCTCTCTTTCTCCCCCATTCACTCCGGTCATCAACGTGCAGTTTATCAAGACATGCATCAACTTCCTCACCTCTTTTGGAGGGCCTGTGAAAACTATGGGCACATCACATTCCTATCTTCCTCTAGACCAGTGTTTCTCAAAGAAGATTCAATCTGCAAGATAAAATGTCTTTTAATCAAATTTAATGAAGTAATACATTATAATATACCTTTTTTTTTTTATGAATAAATTTCTCTGTTTAAAATATTTTGTATTTAGTTTAATTATTATTTATTAAAATTAAGGTGATAAGGGTTGTCTATAAAATATAGATATGAGTTCTGCAATTTTTGGAAAATCCTATGGTGGATGATATGTCAAAATAAGTTTGGAAACTTTACACATAACTAATCTTGAGGAAAAAAGATTGAAAGTGTCATTTATTGTTATTGCAACAGACCTTTGTTCTGTCTTCTGGTGCCAGCATTTCATATAAAATTCTTCTTCTTCTATATTGATACAATGTGAAAAGGAATTGAGTTTTTTTATTTGATATTAACAAAAGAATTATCTCTAGGATAAGTATATACAACAAGGTTTTAAATTTTAATGAGATTACTGTTGTTGTTTAGCCTCTTCTTAACCTTTGTCAGGCAAATGTATGGCCTAATATAGTCCAGCCATGACATCACATTTTTTTAAAGCTAGTATATCCAAGACTACATTATCCTTTTTCCATTTTTTGAAACAAGAAGGTGTAATTTGTGGAAAACTTTGCCTTTATTTTGAGCAGCCCTGTAGAAGATCCTTCAATGACTTTTAATTACAGCTGTTGTTATTGGTGATATTGTTTATGTTAGTCCTACCCTAAATACATGTTCTTTTATGTTCGTATTCTGTTTTACAGAGGTCTGAGGTCAGTTGTTGATGAGGAAGTGAAGGAGCTATATGATGGCACACATGTACCGCTGGAGAGTATGAATACTTTCTATGGAACGGTAAGTCATTCAGATAAAACCTTAATTTCAATAACTTTCTTATTGCTTAGAGTCCTATAAGATACTGAATAAATTATTTTACATAAGAAACCTCTTTAATTCGATTATCCACCAAGTTAAATATGCAGGGTGCAAGTATGGCTGTGTGGTAAAACAGTTCACTTCACAATCACATGGTTTTGTGTTCTTTACCACTGTGCTACACCTTTGGCAAGTGTGTATGTATGCATGCATGTGCTCATACATGTGTGTGTGTGTATGTATGCATGCATGTGCTTGTACATGTGTGTGTATGTTTGTGTATCTTTCATCAATATACATTGGTGAAAGATATAAATTCTAGCAAGAAACAATAGAAAGCTGATGCATTTGGAATGAAGTACCCTGGGATACACCAAGTTACAGGTACTCCTTGTCATTCTTGTCACCAGGAATGTAGTGAATCAGCAATTAGTCCCTTTGAAGCCTGTAACCAACAACATTATTGTTTACGAACTGTGATATAAAATAAATAGGTTGATGTGTTTTTTTTTTATTTGTTGAAGAATAGTCTTATTTAATTCTGATCAGGCAGACTATAGCTAATTAAATGCTTAGCAGTGACCCATTAACTTGACATACCCAGTATTGGACCTGGTGTCATTTTAGTATTCAGCTAGCTCGTATCTATTTTAGGCTAGGTCTCTTAAGATGTATAATTTAGAACTACTACTACTACTACTACTATGTTTCCATTTTCTGCTGAGTGTCTTCATGACACCTAGGGCAGAGAAATGCACTATACATTGGTAGGCCATTAAAATAAACACACCAGATTGTTCATTTACAAAGTCATGTGATAGAGAAAAAGGGGAAGAATGACAGACAGAGAGAAAAAATAAAAAAGTAAACAAAGAAAATAAAGGGGGGAAAAAGAAAAGGAAATTCACAGTGACAATACTCTTCTCAGTACATGTGAAGTACCAGTTAAGATAATCTTTTGCACTTCCTGCATGGATGGTAAGCCAGAGTTCATTTTTAAATAATTTTCAGTTCCTTTTTTTGATCATTCCAAGTGCTCCTACAATCACTGGTATTGTAACTGTTTTGAGATGCTACATCTTTTCAATTTCAATTACCAAATCTTTATATTTTCTGAGCTTATCAAATTGCCAAGATATTATGGTCACAGGGTATGCTTCTGTCAATCAATAAACATACTATATTGTTTTGGTCTTTCACAGGAATATCTGGTTTATTTGCTTTGATGGTACAGTCTGTACATACTGGAAAGCCCCAAAGAATTGTTACATTTTCTACTTCAGTTACAGCCTCATGGTGATGCTTGTACCAGTTTTGATTTTATAATGCTGACATATTATTCAATGTAGATATTGGCCAACTCTGTCATTTCTTGATTTATATTCTACAAGTGCTAAAACCTTGCACTCAGAGATAAGGTGGTCCATTGTTTCAATCTCATTGTTGCAGTATTGGCACTTTGGGTCTACAACATTTTTCATCACATTGGCTTGATAGTTCTGGGTCAATAAGCTCTGTTCTTGAGCTGCCAAGATAAAGCCTTCACTGTCTGCCTTTAGCCTTGAGCTCCGTAGCCACTGATGGGTGTGCTTCTGGTCTACATTACCTTGTTTGCTACAGGTCACATATTTGTCATGCAGAGGTTTTTGTTCCCACTTATCAGTCAATTGTTCAAACGTATTTTGTTTTGTTATTGATTTCACTTTCTTTGCAACTACAGTTGCACTTCCATCATGCTGTTCAACCTGGATATTATGCATAAACTCACTTGAAAATTTTTTGCTCTCCTTCATAACAGAATGAAGTTTCTTACATCTTTCATGGTTTTCAATGAGTTTTAGCATCCAGTCATTAGATGTTTCAAGATATTTTGCCAGGCCAATTGTGTGGTTTTGTAAGAGATTTCAAATTGGATCAAGCCTCAGTTTCCTTAAGCTCTTGGTAGGTAAAAACAATCTATGTCTGCCTTTGGGTGGTGCATCTTATTGCAAGTCAACAGCTTATGGATCTTTTTGTCAATCTTCCTTATTTCACTCATATTCCAGTTCAACACATTGAAACTGTAAATAACAACCGGAACTGCTAAGGAATTTATAGCTAACACCTTATTATATGCATTTAACTTGGATTTTAGGACTGCTTGAACTCTCCTGTAACATTCCTTCCTGATCTCTTTCATACTTGCATGTTGAATGCCAGAGCCCTCATTTATTTTGAGGTATTTGTAAGTTTGTTCATGCTCAAGTTCTTTTATGACTGTCAACATCCAGCATCACTGAATGTGAGGTCTTCAATTTCCCTTTATGGAAAGTGGCCTTGACACATTTATCAAGATCAAATTCCATCCCGATGTCATCGCTGAAATCTTTCACAGTACATAGTAGTCCTTCAAGCTCATTATCATCTTTGCCATAAAGTTTTAAGTCATCCATATAAAATAGATGACTTATTTTTTTGTCGCCAATTTTATATCCATACCCTATTCTGTTAAGTTCACTTGTAAGGGGTATCAGGGCTAAGCAAAAAACTGAAGGTGAAAGTGAGTCACTTTAGAAAATTCCGCAGTTGATATTAATATTTTTTGTGGTTAGTACTCCATTACAGATGTATAACTGGAAATTTGTATTCCACATTGACATGTTGTGCTTCAGGAAGTTTGAAATCACAGGAGAAATTTTAAAGATATCCTGTGATTTCAAGATCCATGAATGCTGTGTGCTGTCAAAGGCCTTTTTATAATCAATCTATGCGGAACTGAGATTTCTGTTATGACAGTTCTCAAGGATCATGCAATTGATTAAGAGTTGGTCTTTGCACCCATCAGAGCTTCATCAGCATCCTTTTTGTTCAGTGGGAAAATATTGTTCTGTTCCATAAATTTTAGTTTGTTTTCTATTTTGGATTGTATTTTAGAGTTTATGAAGTGTTTCTCTATCATGCATACTGGTGTGTCTTACAACTGCAAGCTTATTCAGGATTTTCTGCTTCATTTCTATCATAGACTCTCTATGTTCTTCAGTAGATGTGTAGTCTTCTAATATTGTTTCTTTACCACTTTCCTCACTATCTTTATCAGGTTCATTACAATTTATTTCTTCAGACATTTGCATCTTCTGGTCAGATGGTATTCTTTCAACTGAAACTCTTGGAGAGTTGCTCTCTTCATCTGGTTCTTTATTTCCTTTCTGCCCTATATTTAGGTCATTTTCTGCTATGTGTTTGATTGCTGTTATTTCACTATCTGTGAACCTTTTATTTCTGAAGATATCCCTCTTAACATTTACTTACTTGTTTTCTTCCACATATAGTCTGCTGTCTTGATTTCATGTTCTCCATTATTTGATAAGAGTGTACAGTGTGTTTCTCTTCAGATGGCCTGCCTAATGCATATTAATCAGTGTATATTACTTCTGTATACTCTTCTTGGGTCCATTTGATCCTCTTCATTTTTCTTTCTGTGGTGGGTGTGGTGGTGGACTTGGAGAGCTCAAGTTGGGGCAGTTCCTATTCAAGTGACCAGCCAAGTTTGTATTCAGAGAAGAGATTGTGCCAATGGATGACTTTTCAACCTCAGACCAGCTCTCTCCTGGGGGGCACACTTCCAGATTAACCATAGGACAAGGAATTTGATGTAGTGTTGTAGTTTTCCTTTTTGTTTCATAAGATATATTTGTGCGACATTAAAATTATTAGTATTCATCCCTGTGACAGTTGTAGAGACTGTTGTTGTCTCTGCTACTACTACTACTATTATTATTATTATTATTATTATTATTATTTCTTTTTTACCTCTACTTTTCTTTGCTGGTCAGGTCTATTCACTACTTACTACACTCCTTCATCGTATCTTTTTGAGCTCAGCATTCAGAGATCACTTCATTTATGAATTATCATCCAGCCTATATCAATCATTAATTTTTTCTTTTGTTTCCTTGTTTTCTTTTCATTAATATGTAAGTAAACCATGAGAAAAATGGAATATCAAATTTAAAAAATATATAAATAAAATCTTTGTTGACATTTTATGTACTTTATAATGATTATCCTGAATTTCTTTTGTTTTATCAGGGTTTAATGCATCAATTGATGGATCTGTTTGCCCTTCCAGAAATTACGCTGTTAGCAAATGTTACTGAGGTAAAAGTCTTTTGATGCTTGTTCATATATTATTATCTTGTTTGTGGTGGCTCAGTTGGTAAAGCGTAGTAATCCTTATCCTTATGTTGGTGGCTCAAATCCATCCCACACTAACCAAATTAGCTAGTATTCTGCTGTAGTCACTTCAAAATTACTTTGAAATAGTTCCCTGTATGCTAAGTGAAATTAATTTAATGAGGTTTTCCTGGCCTTTGATACAATATATAAACAAAGTCTTTGTTAATAAGTTACAGTATATTACATATTGTTATTACTTTATAACTGTACTAAATACTTATTACAGTTGTAAATTAATTTTCCAGAAATTCTTAATAATGAAAAATGTATTTCAAATTACATTCCACAGTACAGTGATTTGACAAAAATGGTAAAGTTTTACACACGTATTCAAATTGTGCCAGTGTTTGCCTTGCATTTCATCCCTTTGTAGTGTATAAGAAAAAGTACTTGTTATATACCAGGGTTGATTTACTCTTATCTACAAAAATTGACTTTGTGTTGCAAAGGAAAAAATCCATATTGTACTTCTAAAGTATTTCATAACTGAGGAAACAACATCTATTTTAATGTACAATACAACATAAATCAGAAGCGAAATAAATTTAAATACTACTAAGCCTTACTCTACTTTAAGTGAAATAATGTGAATGCTGTGCATAAAATAGATATTGTTTAACTAATGATGAGCTACCACATATATACAAACTAGGCTATCCACCTCAGTACTAGCTGAATTTATGGCTGCTTTATATAGTAGATGAATGCTCTGTGCTATTAATTAAGGAAGGAAGCTATGTATGACTTCTCTGAGGAGCATTCAACAAACCTTGAAACAGTCGATCAAAAGATTATCTTTTTCTTCTACATCTGTAATATAGAAAGAATGTGTTCACATATTTCACTTAAGGCACAGTTTTGAAATATTTAAATTTATTCCAGTTCTTTTAATTTGTGCTGTGTTGTGCATAAAATAGATATTGTATATATATATATATATGTAGTGAAACTAACACCTCGATCGCCATTACATACAAAACTACCTATCGCCATTAGATACAAAACTGCTATCGCCATTCTTCTCATTTAAATATAAACAAACGCGAGCGTAGTGGAGAACCCATTCCTTGTCATCATGTGACTGATTATTATTCAAATCGGCAACTTCTTCGAACCATTCCCGCCAGAATGCAAACTGACCAATCACAGCCCTTAATAAGGTCATGTGATAGTGTTTTTCTACTACGGTCTTGGAGCCCCCCTGAACGCTATAAATAGATCAACTCATACCCAGCAAATTTGTCTCGGTTCAGTTTCTCTTTGAGATCTGTTCCGTGTACCACACGACAGCAGCAGCAGCGGCAGCCAGCGACACATCAACAGCTTCGTCCAACGATGACCACCGCCGTCGCCACATCAGCTACACTAGTCTACGACTACTAACCAGCATCATCGTCATGACCAACACGATTCTACTATTACTACTAACCAGCATCAATCTCCACCAGCGTCAACACGACTTACTATGTACACCAAACTAAACCACCGCGGCACATCTCTCTCTTCGATTCTGTTAGGTGACTTAGCTTCACCACGATAAATAAACAGACAAGAGATCTCAGCCAGTGACAAACATCTGTATAACAAGAATCACGGCCCGGCATCGATGCCACAACATCACAACTAGTGATCAGCTCTGACACACACAGCCTCAACTACTTTCACATACAGACTCATACTATAGTGTACTCAGAACTGGTATAAAATGCTCACGTGTTACTGACTCTCTTTCTATCTGCTGTAATATCTCACATACACATACATGTATCACTCACATACATACTTTTCTTTGTACGATGGCCCGTCTTTGATTATGTTCTTATATGTCGCATTCACACTCACACACAGACATACACTTTAATGCCACAATAAATATCTTTGTTATTCATCTTATACGGTTGTGGTCTTTCATTACTGGTCATCTATGTTATCGTAGTATAACATATTTGTATATCATCTTTGATATATATATTATTTTTGTGTTCGACCGTGTGACGCGTTTAAATAAAAGGAGTCCTCTGTTTTTCCATTCGTCACCATTTCTCCTTTTTGAGTTCGCACGGTCGTCCTTACATATATATATATATATGCATATATGATAGCCTTCTGCACAATTTCAATCTAGCAAATTCTGCTCACCACACACTCTCTGAGTGGTTGGCGTTAGGAAGGGTATCCAGCTGTAGAAACTCTGCCAAATCAGATTGGAGCCTGGTGTAGCCATCTGGTTCACCAGTCCTCAGTCAAATCGCCCAGCCCATGCTAGCATGGAAAGCGGACGTTAAACGATGATGATGATGATGATGAAGGCATTGGTCAATTCACAACTATGGTAGTAGACACTTGCCCAAGGTCCTTTGGCATTGGATCGAATCTGAAACCACATGGTGGCAAAACACAGCTATGCTTGTACCCATCTGTGTCAGTAGAACCATGTAATGGACCCTAAAATAAAAATGGAGGTAATGTAGCTGATACCAGAGATAATTTAGCTAATATGCCTTTGCATAATGTTGAAACAAATTAGCTGAAAGTAAATTTTTTTAAAGTCTTGTTTTTGTTGATATCTCATTTTTGAAAATATTCTTTTTTTTTTTTTTTTTTTTCTCTTTTTTAGTACTTCCTTCGTAACAGTATTCCTTTTGACCCTGAATATGTCTTTCATGATGTCCGAGTAAGTAACTTTGAATATCTCTTTAGCTTTGACTGACTTTTATAATTTGATTTCTTTTGTTTGCTTTTCTTTACCCCCACCCTTTTCTTTTCTTTCTTTTCCTTTCTTATCTCACTTTTTTTTTATGTTTCTTTGTATAATATAGTTTATCAATTTTGTCATTTTTCAAATGTGGCATCTTTAAAGTATTTAGCTTTGACAGTTTTTCACAAAACAGTACTGAGCTGGAAAATAACAGTCTCACTTTCTTGTTGCAAGTATTTATAGTTGAGAATATCTAGTTATAAATATATATTTAAGATAGATATGTCAAATTTCTGTTGGTCAAAAAATGAACTTAAAATGTTGTTTGAAAATCTTCAGTTTAGACCAGATCTGTTCGGGCATTCACTCTTGACAAGATTACCAAAGTTATTTACTGAAAATTACTAGAATCACTTATGTCCAGACTCTGAAGTTTGCTTTGTAAATTCAAGGTGGGTGTTGGTATTAGTAGAAGGGAGCTTTATTAGAATTTGTTTATTTTAGCTAGTGGAAGTAACATAAATAAAGATTCTCTTTGGTAACATTTGACTGCATTTGAATCAGGAAAGAAGAGTCATAGATGGAAGAGAGCTGTCAGTTCATTCATACTTCCAGTTACAGACCTAATTCCAATAACAGATCTTGGCAGTGACATTTTGGAAAAGGACTATGTCATTCTTGTGTGAATTTCTATGTAGAAGAAGGAACACATATTCATACCAATAAATGGTGAAGCTAGAGTTTAGAATTAGAAGTGCAAAGATGAAATGCCAAATGATCAACCTGCATAGCAGTATCCTGTCAGCTAAAACTATGCCACAATGCTTGAATAAATGGGTGGCATTGTTACATGTGTGTGTGTATTCATTTTTGCGAGGAAAAAGTTCAGTCATTAGCTATGATGAAGCCATCAACCAATAAAACTTCTAAGTCACTGTCAAATTTTCTTTGTAAAAATAAATGTAATATTTTACTTACATGTTTGGTATGAGCCTTCAATTAATGGTTGACTCTTTTTATACATAACTATATATAAAAACAAATATTATACTTTACTCATTGCAAACATCTGACATAGAACTCAATACTTTAGTAGTGAACCAATTAAATTAGGATTTTGTATTCATTCCATATGTATTCAACCAAAGATGATATAAAAAAGGGTTAAATATGCATGAGGAACATAACCCAGTCAAGCTAATCTATATCCCATCCTTTATACAAAGTAACTCTATTTTCATACATAGAAATTATCATCCGTTATTGCTGGAGTTGTTTATAATAGAAGAAAGTTATTTGGTGAGATAACTCCTTGGCTGGCTTCTTCTTTGGTAATTATTGTGAAGATGGTTAAGATAACTAAAATTTATAACTAAAACCATTCTTACAGCTTCATTTTGCCCATTCTCTTATAGTCTGCAGTACAAGACATTCACTTATCTGGTCAGCTACATCAAGAAATCATGTCTAATATTGGTAAGTTTCATTCTATTCTTCACATATAAACATTACTAAATTCTGTTCAAGCTTATAAAAGAGCATCAATATGATCACCCAACTTGCTAGATGTAGCAGCTAAATCTCCATCAAATGAAACCTTAGTTTTCTTGAAAAGGAAGTGATATATTAGATAATGTAGTCTTAGGCATACAATGCTTGAAAGGACAAGATTATCACACCTAACTTGCAGCTAAACAGTTGCTAATAAGTAAATCTTAATTCTGAGTAGATAAAACTGTTATTTTTATATTTCCATTGTTAAATTGTTTTTAGTAATTTTATTTCTTCTTATTGAGTACGTCTGCAAAAACAACACTTGTTTGTTATTTCATCACATCATCATCATCGTTTAACGTCCGCCTTTCATGCTAGCATGGGATGGACGATTTGATTGAAGCAAATGTCTTCTACTTTAGGCCAACCAATGCCATGTGAGTGGATTTGGTTGGCAGAAGCTGAAAAAAGCCCATCATATATATCTGTGTGTGTGTGTGTGTGCATATATATATAAGTGTGTGTGTGTTTATGTTTCCTTGTTTTGACATCATGTGGTTATTGTAAATAAAAGTCATTCATTTTCAATATTATGTGAAAATATGTCTACAAAATATTACCTTGTTCAGAAATAGGTGAGGGTTGGTGACAAGAAGGGCATCCAGCCATAGAAAATCTGCCTCGAAAAAATATTCTGTCCCACCCATGCAATCATGGAAAAGTGGACATTAAAATGATGATGAATGTTGATGGATTGTGTCACAAAATATCACAGGAACTATGATTTGTATTTGTGTGGTCATCATAGTGAATGATTAAAGAAAATCTAATTTAGTGATTAATATCATCTTTGAATATGAAGAAAAGAACATAACATTAGTGTAGTGGTTTAAACTATACAAGAGTAACTTGGGACTTACAAAAGGAAAGCTTTATATTATGCAGAATGTATAAAACAAGGACTAACTAAAAGTTGGGAAACAAGCATAAATGTTTAAGATAAGCTTACGAAAATACTTTGGACAGGAGAAGGGTTAATGAGTGGTTATGGATTCCAAGTTATATTATTTTCGTGATTTATTATTATCATTATTTTGTTTTTATACATTTTTTTCTTGTATCAGTCCCCAACAGAAATGGAAAACAAATGTTCCTGTTAATGATAATATGTAAAAAATAATTCCTTTTTTTAATTTCATTTTTTTCCCACAATTTTATGAAGAAATTTATAATTATTTGTTAAAGTGTAGTTTATAATTTGCATTTTCAAAATTTTATCAATTTTAATGAATTTTGTATTTTTTCAATTTTAGGGAAATATTTAGTTAAAGGCCCTGAAGTGTTGATGTTGTTACAACGATTGACTGAAGCTAACAAAAAATTATTTCTTATTACAAACAGCGGCTTTCCTTTTGTGTGAGTTTGTTATTATACTTAGTATTAACAGTTTAATTTAGCTAACTACATTTAAATATGGATATTTTTTGTGTAGCTTTCAGTTTTGCTAATTACAACTAAACATTTTTCTATTAGAGATGCTGGCATGCGCTATATTGTTGGTCCTGATTGGCAAAGCCTTTTTGATGTTGTCATCACCAATGCAAGAAAGCCAAAATTCTTTAATGAAGCCACAAGGTAAGATTTCTTCAGTGTATTTGCTATACTATTTCTTTCTATTATATGCTGTTTTTGCAACTCAAGCAAACCGGCCAACAATTCTTTCATAATTTACAATTTTGTATACTCTAAAATTCACACAAAAAACTTTTGTGAGTTTTGTAACTCCTTGTGAGTTTGTTAATTCCTTGCTGCCACTGTTGTAATGCCCACACCAATATAGCAGTATTGTTAGTTAGACTAGTAAAGACATAACTATCTATCTTTGACTGACATTCCGACTGACCCTTTCTTAACTTCCTACATCACAGTATTTGTACTGACTAGCACATACCACTTGTCATGTGGGAGGGGTTCTCATTGTTACTATTATCTCTATAACAGTTAAATTACAAAATTATTTTCTATTTGTTCAGTACTCTAACACGTTAATGTTATATTTAATCCCTTCTACAGAATCATTTATCTTATTGTATATTTCTTCTGATCAAATGTATTTCATGTCATCGTCATCATCATTTAACATTCACTTTTCCATGTTTGTATGGATCAGACAGAATTTCTTGAGGCAGATTTTCTATGGCCAGATGTCCTTCCTGTCACCAGCCCTAATCTGTTTCCAAGCAATGTTTTTTTTTTATTGATTTTATGAGGTTATTATTTTAATTTGCCACATTGCAAATGTTCTTTATATTAAAAACTTGTATCTGTTCTGAGATGTTGGCAGCCCTTGAGCAAATTGTACATTGCAGAGGAGGTCTAATAAAGCTCAAAATGTTTTCAGAATTTTTAGCTGATTGAAACTTCATGAGCTCTTTCCCTTGCACCTGATATCAATGACTTTTCATTAGGGTTGTAATTATACCATCATCATCATCATCATCATCATCATCATCAACATTTAATGTCCATTTTCCATGCTGGGATGGGTTGTATGGCTTGACAGGAACAGGCAAGGCCAGGGGCCACACCAGATCCCATAGTCTGTTTTGGCTTGGTTTCTATGGCTCAATGCCCTTACTAACACCAACCACTTTACAAAGTGTATAGGGTTCATTTTATGTGGCACCATCACCTTCAAAATTAATTACTGCTCACCACTTCAAGTATGGTAGCCTGCATTTATTTCTAAGCTGTCCACCACATGATTCAGTCTTAGAAATGCAAAGTAAATAATTACTTGCTATCTACATGGTCTTGAGAGAATGAATGTTGTATCAATGAGTTGTTGATCCAACTCTAATGTAAATCATCATCTTTATATGCATCACCATTTAACTTCTAGACATAATATATGTTACTCTTAACCTTCTAATTTACTATTTAAAAGAAATACATCTCATGCTTATTGGTTTATTTTCCATTCAAGCAAATACTTTTTCTCTTTGTAGACCTTTCCGTATATATGATGCTCACACTGGGACACAGTCTTGGGACCGTGTGCATAGACTTGACAAAGGAAAGGTGTATCAGCAGGTAAGCTACAAATTTGAGAAAATATTTTGAAGGATTTTATCATGGATTTTTTTTTATTAAATATTTATTTGATTGAAATATTGAAATTATGTGTCTGAGATTCATAAAAACCAGTATTCTTTTCTACTCTAGGCACAAAGCCCAAAATTTTGTGGGAGGGGGCCCAGTTGATTAGATCAACTCCAGTATGTAACTGGTGCTTAATTTATCAACTCCGAAAGGATGAAAGGCAAAGTTGACGTCGGTGGAATTTGAACTCACATTAAAACCAGTATTATAAAAAAATAATAATAATTTATTGCAAAACTGTTAAAATTGTCTCCAATTAATAATGCTGGTCTTAATTTGCTGCTCTGTATTCTTAAATTATCTGTCTTTGATTTATATTTTTAATCAAATAAAATCCTTAGATGCAGCCAGCATCCTGTTTTTCACCATCTTCCTCCTTGATGTTGCTCAAATAATGGGCAAGGAGGGAGAAGTGGTTTTCCTATTAAGTTAGTCAGTCTCGAACCTACAAACCCTTTTGGCTGGAGCTTATCATAATTTACAAAGTGTTTAAGTAATTGTGAGTACAAGACTGCCCCCACCCAACCCCCAAATGAGACACCAGTCTATTGCAAGGTTCAAGTCCCACTTCAACCCCCAGCTAAATGAACTGGAGCAACGCAAAATGAAGTACTTTGCTCAAGAACATTCCAAGAATTGAACTCATGACTTAACAATCATGAGTCCTACACCAACACCCAAACCCACTGTGCTATGCACCTTCATGGACTTATTATACCTTTTTATATTTTATCATATTGAATTCAGCTGTAATTTATTAAGGAAAGACAAAATAACTAAAGATATCAAACAATTAGGTGCTGAATCATGAGGTTACATCTTACAGTCTTGATGTCATTTACTGAGCTGGAGATTAGGTTTCAGGTCCATTCCGGAAAAATAACATCATAGTCAAATGTTCTGTTCCTGGGAGAATTCATCTATCATTGACTTTTTAAATTCTGAAGCTAGTGACAAGTTTTGTTAATTTCAGGATTCTAAAAGAGCTAATTACTTTTTCTATTACATCTAATTATAAGTCTTGTGGTTGTATGGTAATGAATTGTATCATATTGCATTGGTCCTGTGAATTTTATTCTCTACATCTGAACATTCAATACCTTTCCCTTATCAGTGATAATGTTTTAGTATTACCAAGCACATCCTGACACAAATTACGTTCTCCAACTTCCTTGCAAGTATCTAAATTTCTATGACACTCTAAGTCTTCTACTATGGTTCAAGATACTTCAAAATAGAAACTGATAGATGCTGTCTATCTCATCGCAGAAGCTCAAACAAGGAAGTCTGTATGTGGTTACTCAACTTACTAGAAATAGCAACCCTCAAAACACATCCTGCTATCTTTAAAAAAATACACAGTCTGGGTAAACTATTTCCCCAAAACAAGATGGGTTGAATGTGATTTCAATGCTGACTTTAAATTAAATAACAAATCAGTAGTTATGTTGGTAAAAAGAAAAAGGGAAGTGGAAAAGTAGAAGTGATATAAGAACATAGAAGAGTTTATGTGAAGCGGGCTGACCATACTGAAGAAGTAGAGTAGTTTTGAGAATTATAATGAATAATCTGTTGACAGGTTACCTCACTGTTTTTGTAATACAGATATATCATCCAGAAATAGGATTAATAAAATGTGTATACTTGGAAGATTGTAATAAATAGCTTAGTGTGGATAGCCTTGCCATTACACTTTAAGATACATATATGAACAGAGAGAAATGTGTTGGGAAACTCATATAGTTAGTAACTTACTACAAGCTACCTCCAAGTAAATCCTCTGAAGAAACTGAAGTGTCATAAAATAAGCAATGTGGAATTGTATTGTAGATAGCAATTTAAGAAATAACTGAGAAGCCATTGCGTTTCCTCATGAGAAGATAAATGATGAGAAAATTGTATATGGTGAGGTTAATATGAATGAATGAGTATTTTAGATGGAATTAGGTCTATAGAGACAAATGTGTCTGAAACTGTATGGATACAGCAACAGCAAACCACTATCAACATCTAAACAACTGCAACTCACAAAACATTTCTAGTCTGTTATTTAAGTGAGACGTTAGGGAAGAAATATTTAACTTGTTTTACATAATGAGTGAAAAAAAATGCAATTCTTCCATTATTATTACTTCTTAAGTAATTATTCTAATTTAGTAAGAAATTTCAGTAACAAAATATTTTTGAAATTCTGTGTAGAAATGTAATGTTTAATTTTTAATCATATTTTTATTTCTAGGGCAATTTTTCACTTTTGCGACAGATGACAGGATGGTTTGGTTCAAAGGTGTTTTATTTTGGTGATCATGTTTACAGTGACCTAGCAGTAAGTCAGTCTTTTTCTTTTACTTCCTTCCATCAACTAAACTGAATTTTTTTCTTTTTAAACAAGAAACTTGTACAAAACACTTTATTCAATATACAAAGAAGGGAGCTGCTGTGTGGTTGCTTAAGAGACATCAAATAATGTAGTCATAGCTGAAAAACATTTGAAAATGATCATGGCTGCAGCATCTTTGATCATAGTTCCTAAGGAAGAAACAATAACTTTATCTAAACTTTCCTTCTTGTAGCTTTATTCCATGATTCCTAATTAAATGGAAATAAACTAGTTTCACCAAACATCCTATCCTTCCAGTTTGGGCCCCATAATGCATGGGCATCTGTCCACTGTCTTTCTTTACACTCACAAATGTAAGAAAAATTATATTAAACTTATATTTGATATAAACAATGGTGTACTCAACGAGAATTTTATTTAGGTTTATCATTTTTAATTGTTATTTTCTCCCTAATAAGAAAAATTGGTATTTAACTCTAGTTTTAAAACTTCAAAAAAAAAAAAGGAAAAAGAATATTATTGTTTATTGTCACAAAAGGAATGGCAACAGCCATAAAACTTTTTACAAAGTCCCCAAGACTGGTGGGACAAAGCAGCGAAGAAACCAGAAGTTTGGTCAGAATGCTTACAACAGAGTGAACAATGCTAAAGGTACTCGAGAGTTAGATGGTGATGTTAAACTGGGGGATGGATTAAGCTTACTACCCAAGAACAAACTTGCAGGGATAATTCATCCTATTAGATGTGGATGAACAAGCTAACAGAACATCAATGTTTAAGTGGGGATAAATATTACCTCTCAGTATTGATACTGCCTCTGTCACTAAATATATCTTTTTAACCAGTTTGTAAAAACTAACACTTCCTTTTTCTGAGCTGAAATTTGAAACCATCCACCACTGGCCAAACAGGCGTGAAAGAAATTTCTTTGTCCTGTCAAAAAGTGATGGATGGATTTCACTTCAACCTCTGACCTGAGCTGTGTCATTTAAAGTTCAAGTGGACAGGAGGCAGCCTACATAGGTAGAAATTACTCCTGTGGTATGTCTGTCCTTCTAGCTGTCATGACCATTATAAATACAGTCAGACACACGACAGACAGGCAGATAGCCATCAACGGGCAAACGGTCAAAGCAGACAGCCAGCAATTAACTTGTGCCAGTCAAGCAGCCATCATAGAACCACATATTCAGCATGGACAACCAACACAGTAGCAGTCGCAGAACATAAACAGACACGACCGAATGACCAATGCATACACAGACACAAAACAAGCCCAGTTCTACCTCATCACATCGACACAGTCTTTCCCCTGTTTATTTTTTACTTCGTCGACTCGAAGCAAGTTGGTAATGTAATGTAGTGGGTAATGTCATGTAGCAGATTTTCTGGTGTATACAACACATAAATGCAAGTGTTAATTAAATAAATTATTTAAACCACAATCAATGCTTTACCATTGTTTTACTTTGATGTCATCTACTTGTCTATTTCATCTGCTACCTCAACAACATCTTTTGTTACACATCCCGCTGCAAGTTCATCCAATGCCTTGTACAGTTTCTGTCTACCCACTGTTACTTACAAGGTTTGGTTTGATCTATAGAGGGTAATATACCTAGATGTAAAGCAAACTTCTGACTATGCCTCTCCCCATACAATGTATTCAAGCTTTTGGTCACAGAAGTGGAAATTCAAGCATCTTCATAAAGTCAATATTTACCTTCACCTTAGTATGTTTATGTTACCTAGTATTTTGTAAATAGCCTCCTCCGCATTATAGAATCTCCTGAAAATCTTGCTGTCACATAGAGTATTATAGTACACAATCTTTTTCATGCTAAATGGGAAAATACATTTTGCATTACATAATTCATATTACAGCAAAATGTTTGCAAATGCACCACTTCTGTAATGCAGGGGATGCCTACATGTTGAAATAATTCCTTGATATAGAAATTTATTTATCATGGTTATTTTTCTTATTATAGGATGTTGCCCTGAGGCATGGCTGGAGAACTGGAGCTATCATTCCTGAACTTGAGGTATGTGGTAAACGCAATTACTCAGCATCTTAAACTAAGGCTTTAATTGATTTTATTGAAATTGGTGATAGAACTATTATTGGAATTATATCTTAAAATGTATCAAATATTTATTTAAAATTACATTAAACTATAAAATTATTTTCATATTCATTTAAACATCAGGTAAAGAACTGGCTAATCTCATTATGGGGTCATCTCTGACTGTTTAATAAATTTGGAATTATTATTTCAGATGTTTACATTTCTGCATTACTGTGATTAGCTGATATTTATTCTGCACACTAGAGCAGATAAAATCATTTGTTTGATAGGGGGTTCAAATCCACAGCCCTGAACAAACTTAGTTACAACCAAAAGCATTCTAGCCATGACCATCCTCGTTTATTCTCAGACACGATGTATCTAGCATTTCATTCAATATTTCCACTCTTTAAGATGGTAGATTGTGATTTATGAGAGATTTTGCTACTATATCTAGCAATTCTAATGACCACATAGCTACTTCCTCATTGGCTTGTTATGTTTACTAATGAAGGAAGATTGAGAAAACAAGCAGGAAAATTGTCAGGTCAAATCTGAACATGTTCTCCTTCCTCCAAGAGAACATAATGGATCTAGATGAATGGTCATATACTGTACAATAGAATCATAAATACCCTGAAAGTATAAAAACAAATCCAGCAATGGTGATGATGACTGTGATTGGCACTTTGACACCCCACATAATTAAACTTGTATTTTACTGTTATTTTTACACCTACAGTATTTACTCAGATATAATGCGATTTCAAATGTAATATGACTACACCTTTTGTACTTAAAAATCAGTAATATACTTTATCCTCTTATTTTTAATTACACTTGATTATAAAGCTTCTTCTATTTTGACCCTGATGTTTTGAATTAAGTTTTTCTCAATATGCACGAGTCCTATTTCTCACCATTGAGGATGTTTGTTTCCTCCCCAAAATATGTCAAGAAAATTTACTGTACATTCTAAAGAATGAAGACTACATTTTTCATAAGTCATTTTGTCACCAAAAGAGAGTTGACTATGCTAAGCTTGTGTGTCTGTATTTTAAAAGTAAAAGAAAAAACGTTAACTATAAGTCATCAACAGATGACTAAACCACTAACAAAATATCTTGGTGAAGTATGTAAAAGCATTAAAACCCTGATTTTTTTGTTTATTTGTTTTCCAAATGCTCAAGCCAAAATCTTTATGGTCAGAGCGTCCTTGATGCCAAGAAATGCGGTAAATACTGTAGTCTTCTTTAATTAATATTACCTTATTTAGAGACTGGAAATATATAAAAAGAATATTAATTGTTACTTATTCTGAGTAATTAACTGCTTATAGCATGGCCTAAAAACCTAAAAAATAAGTGAGGGCAACTGCAGTCAGATCTCAAAGATTATGTTATCTTTTAAAAACTATATAGAATGTTTACTACTACATGTATTAATTCTTGGTTTTAACTTCATGTAATTATTACTAAAACTGACTTATATTTATGATTTTCCAACCTATGCAGAAAATTTATTACTATCAGTGCCAGATCTAGACATAAACTAAACAAATTACAGTTTAGGACCTCACAATCCACAGGGGTCTCAAAATATTTAAAAGGCGTACATCCATTACCATTTTCCAACTAGGGGATCGAGCTCACTAGGTCTAAAGTTTTGGACCTCACAATCCACAGAGGTCTCAAAATATTTTTAAAGGCATATATCTTTTACCATTTTTCAATTAGGGGACCAAGCTTACTAGGTCTAAAATTTAGTACCTCACAATCCACAGGGGTCTAAAAATATTTAAAAGGCATATATCTTTTACCATTTTTCAACTCATGGACTGAGCTCACTAAGTCTAAATCTGGCTCTGACTACTGCATACATTAGTACTTGTTGTTGACTTCATGTTATTGTTACTTACAAACTGACCTAAATCATTTTAGGTTTTTGGAAATTAAATCAACTCATAACCTTACTTAAAAACTTAATCTTTTCCACTCAGCCCAAACATAAAAGCATAAAAACAAACAGCTCATGTAGGCCCAGTAATAACTGCAGCACCATTAATCATAAACATTTTGCTGGGATGAATAGCAATAGTTATGTTCTGACTAATTCCACTTTGCTTGACTTTGCCAGAGCCAGCACCAGAATCTGCAGGCATATGAGTAAACTTCTATATGGTTGCTTGACTGCCAAAAACCCTTCAAAGAGATAACATGTCCTTCATAAAGATAGCAGCCAAATATCCTTCATATTACACATCACTAGCTCAAAAAAAAAAAAAAAAAAAGAGAAGATCACATTGATTAATATGGTCCTAGATATACTATGCCTGAAATAAAAAAATAAAACTGGATGGTTATGGCTGCAATGCTTTTGATTACAGGTCTGCTCAAGCTGATCTGGGGTTAAACAACAACAACAAGTATATAGACAAGTCATTGAGGGAGTGTATGTGGTTTCTCCACCTAAACACAGCAGCCAAATCTCTTTCAAATCAAATCCTGCCGTCTTAAGAAAGGCAGGACACATTAGGTAGTGTAGTCTTGGATCCCTTTTTTTTTAAATAAGAAGGGATGACCTTGGCTGGGATGCTTTGATCATAATTCTGAATGACTAGAGCTGGCAATGGGCTAAACAACAATAAAACAGAAACACACTGGACAGTGGAGAGAATAGAGCATGTCCAGACTATTACAGTAAATTCCATCTGATTGATAATATGCATGTCAGAGTGCAGTGTTCTTCTCAGCTAGGTGGTAAGATGGAATAATAATAATAACACAGGTACTGAACTTCTAATTTGGAATCCAGAAATCTGACTATTTTTGAAACTGGCAAGCTTTGAATTTCGTGGGCTGTTGTAGTTCGCCACATGGCCATTTTGTTTTGGTTTCTGTGGCGTATGTGCCACACAATGCCAGTTCCTGTGTGACTGCTTCTGTGTATTAATTTGTATATGTTATACAATTTTGTTCTTTACTTTTCGTTGTTTATTTTATATTTTCAGTATATATTTAGCCTGTGTCCAGAAATCTAGACCACCTCCGGTCCCAAGGTTGCCAGATAAGAGGTTCAGTACCTGTAGTAGTAGTAGTAGTAATAATAATAATAATCTTCCATTTCCATGCTGGCATGGGTTGAACAGTTTGACATGGAGCTAGGCAGCTGGAAGGTGCCTAGACACCAATTGTCTGTTGTGGCATGGTTTCTACAGCTGGATGTCCTTCCTAATGCCAAACACTTAAGAGAGTGTGCTGGGTGCTCTTTATGTGCCACCAGCACAGGTGTATTTATGCAGCACTGGCACAGGTGCATTTTATGTGGCACCAGCACCTGAAAAGACAAGCCTATACGTGTGGAAGACAGTGATTTTACTGTCTTATCAAGTACAGCAAATTATCACATCTCCTGGTCCCTTGTCATTCTTCAGTGAGGCCCAGCGTCCAAAGATCCTTTCTTTCCTAATGATAGTAATAATAATAAGAATCCTTTCTATTATAGGCACACAGCCTGAAATTTTAGGAAAGAGGGATAGTTGATTACATCAACCCCAGTATTTGACAGGTGCTTATTTCATCAACCCCAAAAGAACGGAAGGCAAAGTCAACCTCAATGGAATTTGAACTCAGAATTTAAAGATGGAAGAAATGCTGCAAAGCATTTTTCCCAACATGCTAACAATTCTGCCACCTTAATAATAATAATAATAATAATAATAATAATAATAATCCTTTCTGTAAAGGCACAAGGCCTGAAATTTTTGGGGATAGGACTAGTCAATGACATCTTCCCCAGTGTTTCACTGGTACTTAATTTATTGACCCCGAAAGGATGAAAGGCAAAGTCAACCTTGGTGGGATTTGCACTCAGAACATAAAGATGGACAAAATACCACTAAGCATTTTACCCAGCGTGCTAACAGTTCTGCCAGCTCACTGCCTTAATGATAATAATATTAATGATCCTTTCT
>NC_068984.1:86977442-86985076 GCF_001194135.2 Octopus bimaculoides | reverse complement strand
GTTGACCTCCAGTGTTTCACTGGTACTTAATTTATTGACCCTGAAAGTATGAAAGGCAAAGTTGACCTCAGTGGAATTTGAACTCAGAATGCAGTGACAGGTGAAATACCACTAAGCATTTTGTCTGGCATGCAAATGATTTAGCCAGCTCACCACCTTAATAATAATAATAATAATAATAATAATAATAATAATAATAATAATGAGCTTTTGGCATGTAGTGCTCAGGTGCACCACAACTCATTGGAAAAGAGTAAAAGAGAGCACAGAAAGCAACAGTAAGTCAAAGAAAGACAGCAATAAATACCAGATGTGCATTCACAGTATACAAAATAAAACACAAAAAGACAGAAAAGTGAACAGTAAAAGAGCAATAAAGAGAAATGGACGCGTAGACATGTGAGGAATTGTGTAAATGAATTTTAGGAAGCATGGAATTTTTGAAGGATGCAGTGTCCTGACAGCTAGCAATCAATGTGGATAGTTAATTCCATACCTTGACAGATCTATGGATCATGCCTAATTGTTTGGTCAATTAACTGTGTACTGTCGGAGTGCTCAATAAAAGTTGTCCTGGGAAGACATAACAATCATTACAACAACAATGCTAAAAAGTGTTTTTTTTTTCCATTGACCATTATACATACTAATGTCTAAATCAAACTCTTTCCAAGCATCATCATCACCACCACCATCATCATCACCACCACCACCATTATCATCATCCTCATTTAAAATACCTTTTTCCATACTGGCATGTGTTGGATGATTTGAGATGAACTGACAAGCCAGAGGGCTGAGAAAATTTCCAATATCTGTTTGGCATGATTTCTACAGCTAGATGCATTTCCTAATGCCAACTGCTTCACAGTGTACTAGATGCTTTTTTTTTTTAACCCAAATAATCTCCCCCCATATTCAAATTCCTGTTATTTATTGTAAATGTTTATCATTATATTTAAGTTTGCCAAACATGAAATGTACTTATTTTTTGTTTCTTATTTTCACTTCTCAGAATGAAATAGATAAAATCAATGCCACAGACTACAAAGTAGCGGTCAGGTGGGGCATGGTTCTGCAGCAAATGATAGAATATTGCCAGGTTGGTTCATTTACATAATGCTAAAGGAGATTCTTCAGAATTATATGTTTTTTTGATGATTTATTTTGAAAATTTAGATTTTAGTACCTATTGCACTAGTAGCTCCAAGTACAGTAAATTTAGTATTGATTTAATCTATGTTTATACTCAGGCACCATAGTACATTGGTAATGTAATAAATGGAAAAAAATATATATAGAAATTTCAAACTGAAACTAAAAAGAGGAACACACACCTGTATGAAGTTATCATTTGTTGTTATTTTCAGGATACTACTGCTCTTGAAGACACGGAAATTCTAAAAGAATGGCTTCATGAAAGAGACTTAGTGAGGTAAGGTCAATGCTAAGACTTAAGTTTGCATTCAACAGTAACACTTTTTAATCATCATCATCCTTTTATATCTACTTTTCATGTTCGCATGGGCCTGGACAAGTCAAGGTTTAGTCAGTTTTTATTTGGAGAAACTATCTGCATCCCAATAATGTGTTCCATTTTTGGCATTGAATACTAAGGCTAGAGGCCCTTTTTGATGTCAGCCAGAATGTACTGGATGCATTTTAGCATGGCACCAACACTAGGGAGGTTGTCATATCCTTGACAAGACAAGAAAAGAGTCCTCTTGATGCAATGTTGCCACCATTTATTTACTAACCATTTTATAGAGTGTATTGAGTACATTTTTTCATACCACCAGCTTCAGAAAGGTTGCTTTCCCCTCTGTTCTATGTTGTCTTCATTTGTTCAATGCAAACATGACCAATAGGGTGAAAGAAGTTAGCGAGTGAGTATAAATACAATGAGAAAAAGGGAAAGATAATAGAGTGTGGTAAGAGAGTAAGGCGGTGAACTGGCAGAAACGTAGCACACCGGGCGAAATGCTTAGCAGCATTTTGTCTGCTGCTATGTTCTGAGTTCAAATTCTGCAGAGGTCGACTTTACCTTTCATCTTTTCGGGGTCAATAAATTTAGTACCAGTTACACACTGGGTCGATGTAATCGACTTAATCCCTTTGTCTGTCCTTGTTTGTCCCCTCTATGTTTAGCCCCTTGTAGGCAATAAAGAAATAAGAGAGTAAGTAATGGAAGAAAGACATGGCTGTTTATAAGGAGAGTGAATAGAAATACAGCATGAGTGGCATGTGATGGAGGAAGAGGTAGAGACTGGAAGAAGATAGGGTGGTGGAAGACAGAGTAATATGCAGGGAAAGTGAGAGGAAGAGAATGATGAGTTGGAGGTGTAACAGATAGAGTGAGAAATGGATAGCAGCAGAAGGGGTAAGAGAGAGAGAGAAAGAGAGATGTAAGCAGGTAATGAGTGACATGAGGTACAGAGTGTGATAGTTACCAGTAAAGAAGGGTGACAGTGGTGGGTGTCAAATACAAACAGGTCTGATTAATAGGTGTGTTGAGATAGAAGTAGTATGATAAAGGGTGATGATGAGGAGGTGAATTGAATATGGACAAATCCAACTCTATCCCTTATAATGCAGAAGGCACAGTGCAGCGAATAGGAGAAAATATTGTGATAGACATGAGGGTGAGAGTGGAGGTGAGGAACAGATGAAGACTTAACAGGTACATAATGGGCAAGAGATTCAAATGTAGATATATTATACATCCCAACTTCCCTCACCATCACCACCACCAATTACAGGTATGTTCACTGCCATCAATTACTGTGAGGAAAGTTTACCAAAAAAATATATCCCTAGTATCTCACCATTAATAGTAAAAACTATTTTATTGCAAAACAAAAATGGTGAATTGATAATGGCAAACTGATGATGGTGAACTTTTCCTGCAGTGATTAATGACAGTAAACTTATCGGACATGACCATCACCTCCATTTTAGCATCAGTTTTGCCATGCTTGCATGTGTGGCAAGGTCTTTTCCAGCATTGCATGTCACCTCTTGTTATAGTTCTTTGTGATCTCTTTCATGAGATTCAGCTTCTTGAGATCAGTCTTTACCACTTCATTCTATATCTTCTTAACTCATGCCAGAATGGACAATGGACATTAAACGATGATGATGATGATGCCAGATTTTTGTTTCTAAGTTATGTATCAGAAATGTTTATGGTCATGAACCCCACTCTTTAAAAACAAAACTCTAAAATGATCCAAAGAAAATGCCTGTATATAGTGTAATAATAAGATGGTGAGATGGCCATGAATTTCTCAAGCTCATTAGTGAAATTAGTGAAAGTATTTTAGTTCCAAAGATTTTTTTTCTTTCATTTAGTTTGTGAATTCATGATCATCTCTACTTGTCATTATATATATGTTGTGTGGCATGTGGTTAAGCAGTTTTCTTCCCAACCATGTGGTCTTTTGTTCAATTCCACTGTAGCACCTTGGACAAGTGTTTTTTACTACTGTCCTGGACTAACCAAAGTTTTGTGAGTTGATGGTGGTCATAACTATGTTTCTGTAATTACTCTATTGCTCTATAACTTCTCTTTCAAATTTATGATTTACTGACAAAACCATCAATGATACGGGGGCATCCCAACCGCCACTTTCTTCCGTTGACTGCTGCATTAGAGCACTTTTTAAGTCTTATTTGTAGCATTGTAGGTATTCTAACGCCTCTTAATGACAATTATAGTTTTCCTTTTTGGTGATACATTGCTAAACAGCTGCCTAATTGAATTATTTATATATATATACACACACACACACACACACACATATATATATATATATATATCATCATCGTCGTTTCCATGCTGGCATGGGTTAGACGGGGGTCTGGGAAGCCAGGAGGCTGCACCAGGCTCCAATCTGATCTGGCAGTGTTTCTACAGCTGGATACCCTTTCTGACGCCAACCACTCCGGAAGTGTAGTGGGTACTTTTTTTTTACATACCACTGGCATGGGCCAGAGAGGGCTGGCTTTGACCACAATCAGATGGTGCTTTTTACATGCCACCGGCACAGGAGCCAGTCCAGGCGGTGCTGGCATTGACCACGTTCAAATGGTGCTTTTTATGTGCCACCAGCACAGGGACCATGTATATATATGAGAGAGAGAGCTGTATGTATATATATATATATATATATATATATATATATATATCTTTGTGTGTGTACTCCATCACTACTTGACAACCAGTGTTGGTTTGTTTACATCGTCATAATTTTGCAGTTCAGCAGAATAAGTACCAGGCTTAAAAAACAAGAACTGGAGTTTCGATTTGTTTGATTAAATCCTTCAAGGTATCACCCCAGGTGACTGCAGTCCAGTCACTAAAACAAGTAAAAGATAAGAGATATAGGCTAATATAGAAAAATTACTAAAAATTGTAAACAAACATAGAATTTGGATTTTGTGATTCAGTTTTCATTACATATAATTAAACTAATATTTTTATTTTTCTATTCTACCATAGGGCATATGCCAAAGAGATTTTCAACCCACATTTTGGAAGCGTGTTCCGTACTCATCACAATCCTACGTATTTTTCTCGGCGGCTCTCTCGTTTTGCTGATTTATACATGTCTAATTTGACCAACTTACTTCGCTATTCAGTTGACCATACTTTCTATCCACGTCGGTTGGCATTACCTCACGAATCACAACCATTTGCCAGTATGTTTACATGACATGTGATATCATAACCACTTTCGTTCTGCATATTGTGATTAGCAAAATAGGAAAACTTGGTAAGTGATTTAGATATTTTAAGTTAGATATCTAAATACATTTTATTTCCTTTGTTAGAAAATAGCATAAAACTTCAAATTCTATTTAATGAATGGATACTAAATTTATGGAATACAAAATACATAATTTAGTTTTAATAGTTCGAATTCAAAATAATTATTTCATTTTTTTTTTATTCCTTAACCAAGTTATTACAGCAGTTATTTTTACTTTCCTTTAGTTAGAAATAACAGCCAATTCTCCTTCAAGTCACATCCTACTGTTTCAGAAAAGGACACATCAAATGATATGATCCTGGGTTCATTATACTTCCAGATGGCCATAGCTGGAATAATTATAGATCTGCTCTATCAGGATTTACCTGAGGCTAAACATCAATACAACTAGCGTGATGTTTCACTGCAGGTGGCTTTTACATAGATTTCCTAAACCTCATGATATTTAGTTTCGTCATTCTGTTTTGAGTATTTAGATTCCACATGCTTTTTCTCAAAATATACACTAGTCATGTACTAATACTCAAAAAGCCTGTATCCTCCTCCTCCTCCTACATACTTTGTTTGTTGTTAGAAATTATTATTATTATCATTATTATTATTATTATTATTATCATTATCATTAGGGTGGTGAGCTGGCAGTATTGTTAGCACACTGGACAAAATGCTTAGTGGTATTCCACCTGTCGCTCCATTCTGAGTTCAAATTTCACTGAGGGTTGATAAAAATAAGTACCAGTTGAAAACTGGGGTCGATATAATTAACTCATCCCCACTCCCAAAATTGCTGCCCTTGTGGTAAAATTTGAAACCATTATTATTATTGTTATTATTAGGGTGGTGTGAGCTGGCAGAATCGTTAGCACACAGGATGAAATGTTTTGCAGTATTTCATCCGTTTTTATATTCTGAGTTCAAATTCCACCGAGGTTGACTTTGCCTTTCTATCTTTTTGGTGTTGATAAATTAAGTACCAGAGAAACACTGGGGTCAAAGTAATCAACTTGTCCTCTCCTCTAAAATTTCAGGCCTTGTGCCTTTAGTAGAAGGAATTATTATTATTATTATTATTATTATTAAGGCAACAAGCTGACAGAACTATTAATGGATGAACAGTAAAGTTGACCTTGGCAGAATTTGAACTCAGAATGTAGAGACTGACAAAATGCTGCTAAACATTTTGCCTGACATGCTAACGAGTCTGCCAGCTTGCCACCTTTCCTATAATAATAATAATAATAATAATCATCAAAAGTTGGATATAGTTTAGAGTTTTTAAAGTTTAAAGGATCCCATCACATAGATAGTGTGTGCTAACTGGGGCAATCATTGAGTTTAATACACACACACACGGGCTTCCAAGCTTATACAGCAGACCCATAAGTGCTGTCCTGTAAGAGTGTTGCTTGGGGCAGGCTGCCCCTTCCCTAAAGCTTTGCCACTAAAAGGATCACATTTAGAGAGGAAAACCATTAGAAAACTGGAAAAATGTAGTTATTTATATCCCATACATGCAACATATCTATCTATATATATATATATATAATGCTGTTGTCATTTCAACTTTGCTATATGGCTGCAAAACCTGAACTATGTCTATATCATTGCGACATTCAAAAATTAGAATGCTTTCACCACCAAAAGCTTCATTCAATCTTGAACATCAAATGGGAACACTATGTGACCAACAACAAAGTCCTAGAAAGAACCAACAGTCAAAGCATCAAATTGCTGATCATGAAACACCATCTTCGATGGTCAGGACATGTAACAAGAATGGAAGAGTCAAGGTTCCCATGCCAAGACTTACTCAACGAAAAGACCACAGGGCTGCCCTCTTCAAATATACAAAGACCAACTCAAAGCACTGAATACCTCTGTACTTGAGCCTAAATGGTTTGAAACACAAGCCTGAGACTATACCAAGTGATAGTGTTCCATTATCATTGGAACCAAAAACTTCAAAGCCACCAGAAAAGAAAAAGAAGAAATCAAATGACAGGAAAATCATGCTTGACAAAATTCAGCCTTGTCTTTCACCAGCATTTCCATGAGATCAATGCTATTGACTCTTCAAGAATTGGTCTACTTAGTCACCAACACCATCACCATTAAGGAAGTGTTCAGCAAAAAAGAAACTAAATCCTCGGATACGAGATAAAAGCCAATGATGATATATATGCATATATGTTTGTATTATGAAAATATTAAGGATAATTTTGTTTTACAATTTGCCCCTTTCAGTTTATACTTTTATTTTTACTTTGTTACATATTTATTTAAAGCTATTTATTAAAATAAAAGCATTTTCCAATTTGATTAGAATCTCATCAAAATGAAATATCTTTACTGTAAGGAATTCTCCATCAATGATTTATGAGATTTTTAGACACAAGTTAACCCTTTAGCATTTAAACTGGCTATATCCAGCACAAATGTTCTACCTGTTTTATGTTCAAACTAGTCAAATCTAACCTCTCACACCTACCCTACAGTGTCATTCTAAAAATAATCAATTACATCATTGAAATCTCAAAGCTACAAGATAATAGATGATTAATTCAAAACAATATGAATAAATAAGCATTAAATTTGACAGAGTCATCTGTAATCTGAATGCTAAGGGTTAAAGGAACAAAAATATTTTGTCTTGCATTTGGTGATTATGGCAAACTATTATGTATTATGTGTTTAATGATAAAAATGTGATATTTTGATGGAACTTTTTGTAGTTGTAACAGTATTATGCTAGTCTAAAACCGGATTAGTATTATTCTTTGAAGATTAAAATATTTTGTTTTACTTTTTCTTTTTTTTATATTAAATAAATTTATTGTAACTTAAGTTGTTATCTTTAGCTTG
>NC_068984.1:86967322-86977032 GCF_001194135.2 Octopus bimaculoides | reverse complement strand
ATATATATGTACATATATGTGTGCATGTGTCTCTCCACTTGCCTTGACATTGCATGATAGAGACGGTCAGTGACAGAAAGGGCCTCCGACTATAGAAATATTTGTCGCAATGAATTCTGTTTGACCCACGCAGGGATGTAAAGATGGACATTAAAATGATGATGATGATAATAATACATCTAACACCACACATACTTGTGTGAAAATATCTTTGAGGAAAAGTGTTCTTTAGTTCCAATCTTCTGTGAAAACCGGTCTGGCCATGGGAAAATATTACCTTACTTAGAAACAGGTAAAGTTTGCCTCCACAAGTTCCATGGGTTATTCAGTTTTCATTTCAAGTAACCAAAAAAAGTTCTTTAATTTTACAGCAAGACTAAGTACATAAAGATATTTTCTACATAAGAACCATGCCAAAACAGATCTCGCTGATGTTGGTGCCACATGAAAAGCATACAGTCTAACCAGTAAAGTGGAAGGGCATCCAGCCATAAAATCCATACCACAACAGACAATAGTGCAGTCCTCTGGCTTGCCAGCTCCCATCAAACCATCTAACCCATGCCAGCATGGAAAATGGATTTTAAATGATGATGATATTTGTTTGTTGAGAGAAATAAAGAGAGAGTACTTGCTGATGATGAAACTAACACAAAAGCTTCTACCATGGCCACTTGATCTGCAAGAAATAGCAATCAAATCTCCACCAAATCATGTTCTACAGTCTTAAAGCATCATGATCTTTACCCTCTGACATCTACTTTTTATGCTAGCATGGGCTGAACAGGTTACAATCTGAGTTCTTATTTAGAATCACTGCCCTCCTGTATATATTTGTGTATGTGAGTGTGTGAGAGAAAGCGTATGTTTGCAAACACGAAATGGGATTGGCATAGTTTCCATCTGCCAAATTCACATACAAAGCATTGGTTAGCCAAGACTACAATGGAAGTCATTTAATCTGAAGCTACATCAGTAAGGAGGAAACTTCTTAACTACACAGCCAGTTAAGACAGCAAAGCAATGAATAGCTTGGAAAATTGTATATACACACACAGAGTCACATATAGTATTTGTTTTGATGTCCACTTTTCCATGCTAGCATCAGATAGAATTCAGTGAGGCAGATTTTCTACAGCCAGATACCTTTCCTATTGCTAAACCTCACCAGTTTTCTGGCAATGTAATACTTCCCTATTGCAGCTGTAGAAACCATACCAAAGCAGGCACTGGAGCTCAGTGCAGTCCTCCAGTTCATTGGTTCCTATCAAAATGTTCAACCCATGCCAGCAATGGAAAACAGATAATGATCATGAGAAAATATTATCTTGCTTGGAAACAAAAGAGGGTCAGTGACAGGAAGGGCCTCTGACTATAGAAATATTTGTCTCAATGAATTCTGTTTGACCCATGCAAGTATGGAAAGATGGACATTAAAATGATGATGATGATAATACATCTAACACCACACATACTTGTGTGAAAATATCTGAGGAAAAATAAGACAAAGTAAATATCAATAACAACACATGCAGTTTGGTTGTGTATAAAATAATTTCTAAAAACTAAGTATTTATTTTGTTTCGTTTGGGTAAATTAAATAGGACAGGTTTCCAAAAATGGTTCATATAGATTGATAATGACGGAATGGCACATAAGCATCAAAAGCAGAATGAGATTCTGGGCTAGTAGACTGGTTAGTTAAATTATTTAATCGATTAAGTCTATGATGCATATTTTCAGGCACTGATGTTGGCTTCCAATTTACATCTACAGTTGGCTTTTGTGATTTCTTAAGTTCTGGGTCAGTTCCATTTGAAGAATTTGTTGAATTGTCTAAACTCACATCTGGCTCTTTTGATTCTTCATCATCAATATCAGGCACTGTATGAAAAGGCAAAGCACGACTGGACATTGCTCTCCTAAAAATAACACATTTATGAAGCATTAAGAACAGAAAAGGAGACATTTCAAGTAATTAGAAAAAAAAAGTGGGTGGTACATATTAACTGAAAATAGCTGTGAAAATTCTCTTATATGATTACAATAATCCAGTTATCTACCATTAAAGTAGCTCTCACAAATCTGTTTCCATCAGTCATGTTCAAACTACAGCCTCTTCCACAAAATTATCAGCCTTACCATCATAATTCAAAAACTTATAATTTCCTTTTAGTTTATTTACTTCTCTACTAACAGCATATCTGAATTATTATCTGTCCACAACCTATATTTGTAGTCATCCTCAGTGATGAGTTTGACCCATGCAACTCTCCATTTTACCCATTACATCTCTACTACTTCCTCAATTCTACTACCATTTGTTCTTACATTCCTACTCACTGAATATCCCAGGACCAGTTAACTTAAATAAAAACAGTAGAATTGCTCCCATTTGAGACCTTTTCTACTGGAATAATACATGCAATTCACAAACCAATAAGAAAACCTCTATATGGTTGCCCAACCAGCTAGAAATAGCAGTCCAGAACTAGTCAACTCCATTTAAAAAAACTCAGCCACTAATCTTACTCAGTATTTTATCATACGGTCTATCAAGAATATCATGACTATCCATATATTAAAACTCTAGAAAATATCTGCAAATACTACTATATTAGGTGGAGGGATGCAGTTATCTACCCCAAGAAAAGAGTACAATGTCAGTAACGGTACAAACTCACGGCTTTCTAATTGAAAAGTCATTTTTCATCACTTAATCTTTGAAACCTGTCTCAAGTGTATAATGTTCAATGTTCTTTGTTTAGACTGTAGTTAATTCTGACTGAGCAGACCAATGATCAAAGGTATCCCAGACATAGCTACCTCATCATTCCCATTAGCATTGAGCATCTAGGATCACACGACCTAATGTGTCCACCCTGTTTCAAAATGAATGCAATTAAAGGGGAATCAGGCTTCAGTAGAAACTAGATTTAAATGTGCATTGAATGAAAGTGGCTTTTGTTTTCTGTGAGAGATTCAGTTTCAAATTTGCAAGGACTGAAAAACATTGTTTTTGTAAAAAGGTGAGGACATGTCACAAATAGCAAAGCACAAAACTAAATGACTACAGTATTCAGTTTCAATAGTCAAGCTTCTGTGTTCAAATCTCACCCAAATTGCTTTTGGCATTTCACAAGTCTCAGCTTGGTCACTCAAACTGTTGAAAAGAAGAGCCATATCTCCTGTGTTGTACCTTGCTATCTTAAAACAAGAAGGATGCATTGGCTAATGTAGAGGAAGATACAAAACACCTGAACAAAACGTAAGATGTTCACGGCTGAAAAATGCTTTTGATCATAGATCAGGCTTGACCAGGTGAGACCTGGAGCTAAATAACAACTTTTGCTTTTTATCTTCAGGGTTTGATAAAAATAAATACTGGTAGTAAACTGATTTAATCTACATTAATTGGTAATGACCAATTCCAACTATTTCCTACAAAAATTTTCCATGTGAACCTAAAGAAGAAATCATTCTTGTTGATGTGAAAAAAATTCTTTCCTACAAATCATGTTACATAATGCATTGAAGATAATAAATTTAATCTAATTTTGTCAAAAATAAATATCAAAGTTAAAAGCAAAGAAAGATAACAATGAGACAACTGACATGTAGCTGACATCTTTAAAATTATATTCAAAATTTTAACAATGTCAATATACTAATTACCAGAATTAAGAGATTTAGTAACTTACCAATTGGCTATAATAACAGCCAAAGTATCAAGAACTTCTGTAGCTGCAAGTCTTGTATTGGGGTCAAGAATTAAAAGTTTCCTTATCACTAAAATTGTGTCTTGAGATATATTGTTGTCCCTTAGTGAAAAAAAAAAGCAAAATAATGTCAAAAATATGGGCAATATATAGTGAGGGTTTCAAATTGCTTAACTCTTCATTTTTTTCTTAAAATTGTAAAAAAATATTTTTATAAATATTGAAACTAAAACAAGAACTTATTGCTGTACACCTAAAATAAATTATATTCTACTCCAAACTCAATATTTTTCATCATTTTATTGGTAGTATTTCTTCCGTCAACTTATTGTAGATACAAAGTGTTTCAAACTTCATAACTTGTTACTCTTCACAGGAATACTATGGCCATTGAAGTTTAATACCCCAGATGATTTATTGACAGAAGTGATAAAAACACAACACCACTTGTAGTGACTTTCACAGAGCATACAAGTAAACAAACAATCAGACACATATATACATAGATATATATCTATATGAAGGCCTTATTTTAGTTTCCATCTACCAAATTCACTTACAAGGTTTTGGTCAGTCAGGGTCTATAAACCCTTAATATCAACACACCTTTAAAACTACTGATGTCAACATATTTTTAATATTGCTAATATCAAGTTTCTTGGATATAATTTTTTGACATAATCTGGTATTCTACTATTTTTTCAATTTTCTCTGCCCTTCCACGTTTCTCAATGTTAGTCTCCAAATACACACCACTCTTAACTCATCTCAACTCTGCTCCACTCATATTAACAATTAACCAGTATTAATCTCTTTTTGTAGCTTAAGAAATCTTAATGTTCAAAAGTCAAAAGATCAAGCACAAAACATAGAGGAATCGTGAACAATCATCTCTTACGATGGTATACTATATTCAGCTACTTTAATCTTTCGAAATAATTCTTGAGGTGCACTGTCATAGAATGGGAACTGTCCATAAATCATAGTGAATAGAACTACTCCAAGAGCCCACATATCACTTGGTTTTCCTAAATATGGTTTACCTGAAAATATAGTGGAAAAAAAAAAAATTACATATGGTGCTCCAACATGGCCACAGCCTTTGGGCTAAAACATATAAAAGAATAAAAAAAAGTACAATAACAGTTTACAGCATTAGATCTGAAAATTATTACCACTTTAACACTTTCACTGTGAAATTAAATTTCATGGTTATTCCAATAATAATGCTAAATAACTATCGTAAAGTACAATTTGTATTTTCTGCAAGTCACACTGCCTCAATAAACTTGACATATCTCAACAGGAAAGTTTCAAACATGACATTCCTCAATGAAAGATAGGTTGGTATATAAAACTGCTTCCTGCCGTTTAGGATAATTTTCAGTGGATATATCTACTTTCCACAGTAAAAGAGTTAATATCTCAAACCATGTAAACAAAAGAATTTCATATATCCTTATCATCATCATTTAATGTCCATTTTCCCGTGCTGGCATGAATTGGACTATTATAATAGAAAAAATAAAACTGGTAGAAAATAAACTATTTGAGTTTATAAGCGATAACTGAATTCATGGTCCAAACAATTTACCATTGAACTGATTTGGATCTGTCCATAGTCGTGGATCCCAAAATGACAAATACCAGATACCGTCCCACTAAAATACTGGGGAAATGTTTTACTCTCACCTTCATTAATGAGAATGTAAAATAGAGTTTGCTTCCATATATCTGTCTTTTCTTTATCATGGTGTTGGGCAAGTTTCAAAAGTCATCTTAATTTTATTTAACATGGCAATTTGTCTGCCCTCTTTTTAATCCTCATATTACCGTCATTTAACATCTGCTTTCTGTGCCGGCATGTGTTGGATGGCTTGACAGGAACTGGCAAGGTCTGGGGATGCACCAGGTTCCATAGTCTGTTTTGGCTTGGCTTCTATGACTGGATGCCCTCCTTAATACCAACTGCTTCACTGAATGTACTGGGTGCTTTTTATGTAGCACTAGCACGTGTTTTTTATATGGCACCAGCATCTACACTAATGCATTTTTGTGGCACCTTGGTTTTAAGATCTACATTCTGTTGTGGTGCACAGGTCACAAACCCCACCAATGAAAAACAGTGATCTAAAGACACTGCTCTAGTTTTATAATGAGCTGAATGATCACATAAATGGTAATAGTTATTACAGTTATTCATCTATCTGACACACAATGTTAGGATAAAATATATTAAATGATCGTTACTAACCAACTCTGTATAACTTACATTGATTTATACAACATTTAAATATGTTTGGTTAACAATGCATGACATTCTTTTTGTATAGATACAAACCTGATTAAATTAGTAAACACTTGTAATCTGTGGCTTATTAACTCACCATCATTACCAACATCCTGCTACCTTTTCTTATAACCCTCATCAATTAATGTTTTCGATACTAACCTGCCTAAAACTGCCCTGGCTCTATGATATAAACTTCCTGTTTCAAATTAAAACCTTCCATTGAAATTTCAAGTTAATTTGTTCCAAATACCAGCTTAATAATGACAAAGTTATTTTACTAAATTCTCCATTATTTTCAAAATTAATTGAAACAAAGACTGTATTTCAACAGAATTATGTTAACAAAAGGTTTAAGCATCAACTTTCCATAGTGATATGAAATCAATTCAAAAATGAATGACTTAATATATCTGTAAGCAATAACTTGGCTGAGAATTGGATTCATAGAATCCAATATTCAAAGAAGAGAATAGGTTTAAGTAATATGTACTTTAGTTTACATCCAATCAACATGTTCTGTTCTTTTCAATGGCTGTGTGAGAAAGAGAAAAGAAGATATTTTGCTCTTGTTCAAACTGACTATGTATAATTGCAAATCAATTCAGTTTACAAGTTTAATTTACTACAAAGATAGATAAATAATATTTTTTAAAGTGTAATACAGGGTACTTCTTGTAGTTTATCTCTGGGTTAGCTCTGGTTGGGCAGACCTATGAACAAAGGTATTCCAGCCATAACTATACCATCTCCTTAGAAATGGTTTATTACAATATTCAATATGCCTTTTCTCTTTTAAAAAAGGTAGGGTATAATTTGAGAAAAAATTGGCTGTTATTTGTAGCAGGTTGAAATCCACAAGCATGCACTCTCATTGGTTTGCAGAAAAACAAATGTATAAGAACTAAATGCCCTTCATGAAAAAAGAGGCTACTGCCATATCAAAACAGTATCCTTAAAGTATTCGAATACTGATAATCTGACATTTAGAGAAAATTCTATTGTAAAAACAATGTAATAAGGATAATAAATATTCATTTAGTTTTTTACTGGTTTCAATCATTGGACTGTGGCTAGGCAGGGCACCATATTACGGGTTCAGTCAATCGCATTACCCCCAGTACTTATTTCAGTCTATCATTTTATCTTAGCTACAGGATATAAAAGACAGCAGTTTTTTTTTAGACCAGTGTAAGCACACACACACACAATGAATTTCTGCATAGTTTCTATCTACCAAATTCTACACACAAGGTATTACTGAATCCAAGGCTACAGTAAGAAACACTTGCCTATGGTGCTAAGAAAAAGGATCAAATCCAGAATCACATGGTTGTGAAACAAACTAGTTAACTTCAAAGACATATTTGCATCTATATACAGCAAGCTCGTCATTTCAAAAAAGAGGTTCAAAACATAAATGGCTTTAGAAAGAGAAAACAATATGTTGTTGATGCCTAATATAATTAGTTTTCTCTGTAGGATAATTATGAAAGTAATTAATTTAAACAGATAATATTTCTGAAGTGTTGGAATAATAAATAGTTTTACACAATCCACATCAAAACGAATATCATATTGTATACCAACAAATTTAATTAAAATGTTGCAGTTGAGTAAAATAGAAGCTAAACAATACCATAATTAATTATAATTTAATTAGACAAACAGAAAGGCAAACACTAAATATGTAATTTTTGAGTATTTACTTAATGTTACTAAGGCAATGGACCACAATGGTATCGTGATTTTAAGTCGGCTAACAGAAAATCAGCAATGCCTATTGAGATTTTGAACAAGAAACAGTTGACAAGTTCTTGTATTTAGTAGATAAAATGTGTTTGGAAGGATACTAGTGATAGCAGAATGTGTCTTCCTTCTAAGATTCCTGCTGAGAGTAGATCAGAGAAAACTAGATCTTGCAGGACAAGACAGCTAAGCACACAGAAAGGGAAAAGGAGACTGTCAGGATGCACATAATCCATGCTAGCATGAAAACGTGGGTGTGAAAGGTATGTTAATGAGATATATATATTTGCACTAGTTCATTAACTTTATCGCTAATTTAATTGTCTTTCACCAAGTTTCAAGGTTTTTCTTTTAATATCAGTTATTATTTCTTTCTTTTGTAGACTGGGATCCATTATCACTTAATTATGAATTTTCATTGTAATCAATTAATAAATAATAGCAATTAGCATTTAATAAATTTTACTTACCACTCAACACATCAGGGCTTATATAAGCAGGACTTCCTCGCTGATCTTTTAACAAATCTTTTTCTGACACCAAGTGTTTTCCAAGACAAAAGTTAGTGATAGTAACTCTTCTTGATCGTTTGTTCAACACTATGTTTCCAAGTTTTAAATCACGGTGGACGATATTTTTCTGAGAAGAATCATGGAATAATAAGTACAATTGTGAAAATATTTATAGTGCGACACAAGCATTTCAAATATAATTCTATATTTACTTTATTAAAAAACATCTAATTTGTGTATAATTATATAATTGAAAAGATACAAGCCTGTTTAATCATCACTAAAAAAGAATGTTGTTAAAATCCAATCAAAATAACTTGCTTGCTAATTAGCTGATAATTTTTTTTTCTTGAAACTTTTATGAAGCTTAAAAAGGAAATTTACAATTTGTACAATTTATTATTTCTACTTTATCTCTAAGATAAAGTACAGGAAAATAAAGTTATGATTATGTGAACTCAGTATCAACAAAAATAAAACATTGCTTTTTAGTATCCATAATGGTTCAATACCATTATTGATATTAAATAAAATAATCTTAGTAGAAACAGAAGATTGAATATTTCTAAGTCATACTCTTTTAATAATTAATAGGAGTACTGTTATTTATAATATCTTTTGGATATACTTCATTCAAAGGGCTTCTAAATCTAGTGAAATTATTACAAAAAAAAGAGGCAAAAGGGGGATTATATTATTGGTATCAGAAAAATCTAATTAAAGAAAATATTAAAAAATTTAAGCTACTTCTGCATGTTGTATCTTAAGATTATTAGTTAAAAAAAAAAGAAAAACATACTTTGTGTAAATTTTCAACAATTCTCACAATATCAGCAAAAATTATAACAGCTTCTTTTTCACTAAGTTTCTTCTCTTTGATCACATAATGCTGAAGATTTATGAGATCAGACGTTTTACTACTAAAATCGTGGGGAATAAGACAATCTAAAACTAAACAGAGACGATTACGGATTCTTCCAGTATATTCAATGCAGCCATGGGAGTTCAGAGTATCCTTTTCTTCGTGTGCTTGGTCCTATTAATACAAAACATCATAAGATATTTACATGGTGGGAGAATCATAACAGCCATTTAAAATACACACAAGACAGGTTGCCCCTGGGAGCTCCTCTATGCTGATGACCTTGCCCTAATTGCGGAGTCACTATCAGAACTAGAGGAGAAGTTTCAGGTGTGGAAGCAAGGTCTAGAATTGAAGAGCCTTAGAGTCAACCTAGCTAAAACCAAAATCCTAATAAGTAGGAAGGTAGATAAAACACAAACCCCTTCAGGTAGATGGCCCTGCTCAGTATGTAGAAAAGGAGTAGGTAGTAACTCTATAAGATGTACCCGGTGCAAGCTATGGACACATAAGAGGTGCAGCAACATCAAAGGCAGGTTAACTAGCAAGTTAGTTTTTGTTTGTGGCAGATGTTCAGG
>NC_068984.1:86964597-86965383 GCF_001194135.2 Octopus bimaculoides | reverse complement strand
GTATAAATAATTATTCCAAATGCAGATCTATGTATTTGAGATATTTAGTCCCGGTTCTACACCATTTTGAGTGTGGCTGTTGCCAGTACCGCCTGACTGGCCTTCATGCCGATGGCACATAAAAGCACCCACTATACTCTCGGAGTGGTTAGCGTTAGGAAGGGCATCCAGCTGTAGAAACTCTGCCAAATCAGATTGGAGCCTGGTGTAGCCATCTGGTTCACCAATCCTCAGTCAAATCGTCCAACCCATGCTAGCATGGAAAGCGCACGTTAAACAATGATGATGATGATGATGGAATTTTGTAAACAATAGTACTGTTGGTTATAGCTTCCCAGTGGGTTCAATTCAGACAAAAAAACGTATCACTCAACAACAATAACAACTACAATGATAATAATGATGAAATAAGTACATATATAACAAATATTCCTTTGTACTACTAAAGAAAATGGCTAACAGTATTGGCTTTGTGGTCATCACATCTTGTGAAAGCACATTGTCACTAAACAAAGTGTGATAAGTAAACTGAATTGTTTTATTATTGTTTAATCCCAAGTTAGGCTTATTCCTACAATCAAAGGCTCTACAGCCATGACCATTTCGTCTCTGAGTATCAGGAACAATATTCTGTCCAGCATATCTGTCCCCAAATTGCTAGGGTGTGATTTGGAGATTTGATTGCTATTCCAAGCAATCACATGCTATCTCAGTGAAGTTGAAAGGCTCAGACAAAATTTCTGTGTGTGTGTGTGTGTGTGTGTGTGTGTGTGTGTGTGTGTGCGT
>NC_068984.1:86953912-86964340 GCF_001194135.2 Octopus bimaculoides | reverse complement strand
GCGTGCGTGTGTGTGTGTGTGTGTCACCCCCCACCACCTCTTGGCAACTAGTGTTGGTTTGTAATTTAGCAGTTCAGAGAAAGAAACTGATAGAATAAGCACCAGGCTTTAAAAAATAAGTACTGGGGTCAATTCGCTTGGCTAAAAGCCCTTCAAGGTGGAGCCACAACATGGCCACAATCAAGTGACTGAGGCAAGTAAAAAAAATTACATTAAAAAAAAAAGATAGAAATACAACAGCAAAAGACACACACATTTATATACTTCAATAATAAGACACTCTGACATCCTTTCCAGGAGACAATGTTGCAGCAGTTACATTCAGAAGACATGGGATAAAGAAACTCAAAAAGAAAAAAATTAACCAATACTAACTTTGAACAATCCATGATGATGTACAACACCATCTTGGTTGTGTAGTAGCGAAAGCAGTGAATATTCTGTATGCATTAACATTTTACCCTGATGGTCATCTTGGTTGGCATGCTCTGAATCTTCCATTGTCAGTATCTACAACAACAATCAAACATTTTACCACACAGTCATGGCAACGAAAACATGTGCAAAAATATATAAAACCTTTATTCCTTACATATCCTGACATATGATACTAATTATATACTTACAGTGAACAAAAATCTTTATTATTCACTAAAGCAATGTATGCATTCTTTGCATGGAAGGCTATAAGACTTGCTGACTTTGTTTCAAATTTGAATAGAAGGCCAGAAGTTTCAGAGAGGGGGCAAGTTAATTACATTGACCCCAGTGCTCAACTGGTACTTAATTCATCGACACTGAAAGGATGAAAAGCAACGTCAACCTCAATGGAATTTGAACTCAGAATGTTAAAGACAGACAAAATGCCGCTATGCATTTTGCCCAGCATGGTAACGATTCTGCCAGCTTGCTGCCTTACTTACAAACTAACATTATCAACAATAGTATAATCATATAGACTTTTCTATGTCTATAAGCTCCATAACAACTTGGGGACTACACTAGACATTTTTTTTCTAGTTTTAGAGTTGTATTTGTATAGCGAATAATTTGATCTGAGATCCTGTGATGAAACTGAAACAATTACATCATAAAAGACAACTGTAAGCATTTTAAACACACCTTCAAGATTTCCTTGAATGGTCTTGAAGTGCTGTGTTTGATGGTTGATCGAATGGGAGAAGAATTTAAACCTTATGTTAATACAGGTAAGTTTCTTTTAAACATTTTTGTATTCCAGGAAAAAGAAAAAAAAATGACTAGATTAGACTTTTCTGGAATGTATCAAGTGGAAAGTAATCTTGACAATTTCTTTTAAGACATTTTTAATGGATTTATCTTCTGCAGATCTTTATTTTGATGAATTTTGAGCTATAGTATGTAGCCATGGGTAATAAAATAACAAAATTAAAACCATCCCAAGAAGGAAGCTATGATTATTGTTTAATTAGAATATTTGGTGAATTGTTGTTTATTATTTGATATGGTTTTGAAAAAAAAGGATAGGTTTCAGTTTTCAGAAGACATTGTAACAAGATTGTACCTACTTCTTTCTTTGCCTTTTAATGTAACCATATAAGCTACTTGCCAGCTAGTTTTTTTGTCCTTCTCTTGTTTTTAAGAATGTCTCCATGGTATATAATATGGAAACAGTATTTAAATTAAATTTTGGTTCAGTGGTGAGGCAAGACCTTCGAACATTAGGCCTCACCGAGGCGATGACTACTGACCGAGACCTTTGGAAATGTGCTGTGCGTGAGAAGACCCGGCAAGCCAAGTGAGATCGTTGCCAGGGCCCCTGGACTGGCTCTTGTGCGAGTGGCACATAAGATGTACCATCTTGAGCGTGACCGTTGCCAGTACCGCCTGACTGGCCTTGTAGGGTTTTCGAGCGAGATCGTTGCCAGTGCCCCTGGACTGGCTCTTGTGCGGGTGGCACATAAAAGACACTATTTCGAGCATGGCCATTTTCATGCGGGTGACACATAAAAGCACCCACTACACTCTCTGAGTGGTTGGCGTTAGGAAGGGCATCCAGCTGTAGAAACTCTGCCAAATTAGATTGGAGCCTGGTGTTGCCATCCGGTTTCACCAGTCCTCAGTCAAATCGTCCAACCCATGCTAGCATGGAAAGCGGACGTTAAACGATGATGATGATGATGATGATGATATGCTATTATATAAATTTCTGTAGTTTATTTTATGATATCATATACTATAAAATTTCTTTTCAAAAGGTTTTACTGTACAACTTGGTCAATGTGATACAGTGACCAAGATGTATGATAAAACTTTTTGAGTCAGGTAAATGGTGCTAAATGAAAACCTTTCAGCATGTGTGTTGCCACCTCTCCTTTCCACAATTTTTATGAACTGGATTGACATGTGCAGCCATTATGGAAATAGTATTACAATCAGTGGGTGTAGGATTTGTCAGCTGTTATTTGCAGATGACATGCTGCTTCTTAGCTCATCAGGAGCTGATAGCTAGCATGCACTGAATGGATTTGCTGCTGAGTGCAGCAAGGTAAGGATAAAAATTGGTGTTGTGAAGACTGAGACACTGGTTCTCTCACGAAATTCTTTGCAGTGCATTGTGCATTTAATGGAACATCACTGAGACAAATGGAGAATTTTAAGTATCTCAGAGCTGTATTCATGAGAGATGCAAAGCAGGAGGTTGAATTGGATGCTAAAATTGCAGTAATGAGCCAGCTCCTGCATTTAGTCCATTGTAGTGTCTTGTCGACACTGTTATGTCCTTTGAACTCACTGTAAATGCCACTTTATAACATGGACTTATAACAAGGTGATAACAATACAAATATAAATCAGAAACAACACATAACAAACAATCTCTTCTCAACGACTTCTACGACTGTCTTCACAAAGCACCTGCACACGTCAGACTGTCCCTCACTGATAGTGCGCATGTGCCTTTATACGGTTTAGGACAGTTGACTTGCTATCCCACGGAGGTGTCAGGATTTCACAACATCCTTAAAAGAAGAGAGGTTGGTAAAAAAGCAAAACTCACTATTTTCAATTTGATTTTTGTACCTATCCTCACCTGTGGTCACGAATGTTGGGTAATAACCAAAAGAGAGTGATATCACAAATACATATAGCTGAAATGAGAGTACCTCTGAAGGTTCTCTGGAATAACATTACTTGACAAGGTGAGTAGCTCAGAGATCAGGGAGTCTCTCCATGTTGAGCTACTACTTTGCATCGAGAGGTCACAGCTCCAGTACTATGGACATGTGATTAAAATGTCTGGCGTAGACCACTTCTTTGTTCTGTTAGATGTCTAATCCATTGACCATGGCTTCCTGGTGATTAAGACATGTTGTTTTATATTAAGTAAAGACTGCATTCATCCATCAACCTCATTCAATGCTGTACCATGCTTTTGTACTCAATACAAAATAGGATTTCTATATTTTTATCTGCTATTTACTATTGTAGAAAAGATTTAATAATAGAATATTATAGTTTATAACAATGTCGTAAGAAAGAATCGTAAGACAAAGTCTTCTGGTCAAGCCAACTGGTAGGAGACCAAGGAGTAAATCGAGAACAAGATAGTGGGATAATATACCTTATCTCAGTTGGTTATGGTTCAGAATCCAACTGGAAAATTCTAATAATAGAGCCCTATAGAAAAGGGGCCTAAGGATTCTACCCCTATGACCCTCTCAGGAACAAGTGGAAAAGCTGGATGAATGGATGAAGTCCCACATTTTTAAGGACTTTAATAAGGTCACCTAATTTTATACAGAATAATAGTTCAATAAACTTAATGGTATTCATTTCCAGAGTTTTATTTTGTGCTTACAGTTGAAATTTTTATCTCTAAACATTGAAATCAATGAGCTTACCTTTAAGGTATAAAATTCATTTGTGCCTTCTTTTCTTGCAAGACACTGAACAATGCTTCGAACTGGAGATGAACCTAGTCGAGGTCCTGTAATAAAACCATGATTAACATAGCAAGAAATGAACAGATTCAACTACTATTTAAGCATTTTAATATAAAATGACAACAAAAAAAAAAAAATCCAGTGAAACATTTTGTTATAATTCAACAACTAACATAGCATTCTAGCTGATGATCTGATTGATTTCTAGCTAATACAAAGCCACAAATTATACTGACCTCAGTTCTTGACCAGTATTATTCTGCCAACTGCTGAATGGATGAAAAACACATCAATCCGAGCAGGATTTGAACTCAAAATCTAAAATGATGTAACTAAATTTTACAAGATATATTTATCCAACACTACCAGTTCTGCCAATCCACTACCTATAAGTGATGAACAGAATAACAACAGTCAAACATTCTAAATTTTATGCCAAGTTACAGTTACCTCATGAACACATGTGAAGAAATACATACTGATGGATGGAAGTAATTGAGGAGATAAAAAGGAAGGGTAGTGATGGAGTACCAGAGAAATCTCTCAAGGTGCAAGAAAGTGGGCATAAGAGAGGATATGGACAGTAGATCATGAGAGTGGAGGGGGAGTGGATACTTTCAAAGTGTGTGAAAGAGATTAACAGATGGCAAAAGATGGGGTTGGAGGTGAATGTAGTGAATGATGAACAAGGGTGGAAGTATAGTTGAGGGGAAAAACTAGTATGAAAAGGTGCAATATAGGAGATATAGGAGTGACTCAGGAAGGAGAACAGAACAGAATGTAGGGGTGGTTGATGTGCAAGGGGTGGGAGCAGTGAAGGGAAGGATACAGAAGTACATAAGAGGGCTATATAGTAAGTGGAGTATGATAGTAGAAATAAGCAGGCATTGAGAATGATAGCAGATAAGAGCGGTGTTAAGAATGAAGTATAGCAGAGGAGAGAGATCAGTGGCTCAAGGCACAAAAGGAAGTGATTGGTGGAAACAGTAAGAGCAAGGATGATAATAAAAAATGGATGGGGTTGGGTGGGGTAATATTTATTTTAATAGCTATTCTGTATTAACTCATTTGGGCATATCTGAAGGAACTGGCACAAGTATTTTGTAATACAGGGTGTCCCAAAAGTCACTGATGGGTTTCAATTTTTAATAACCTCCTTAACTTTACAAATAAATACATGAAATTTTGATACACTATAAAGGACATAATGTAAAGTAATATGCACAAGTCAAATTTTGCAACACCACTACATCACATATGAAAAATGACGTTGCTTAAATGGCAGCCATTTTCGTCTTTGCACACCCATGTTCTTTCCAGAACATGTACCATAATACCCTCAAGAGTTTCAGACCCCACTTCTCTGATTTCTCTATTGATGTTCTCCTTCAGTTGCACCAGGGTCTCTGGTTTGTTGATGTAAACCCTCTCGTTCAGGTATCCCCACAAGAAAAAATCCAGGCTAGTCAAGTGTGGGGAATGTGAAGGCCAGATTATTCTCTCTCCAAAGCACTGCCATAGCAACTGCGTTGTTTCTCTTGCGGTATGAGCAGTTACCCCATCTTGCTGGAACCATGTGTGAAGTTTACTTTGAATGGCATTCACGTTCACCAGGCTTGACTAGCCCAGAGAGTATTATGGTGCAAGTTTTGGAAAGAGCATAGGCATACGAAGCTGAAAATGGCTGCCATTTAAGTGATGTCATTTTTCATATGTGATGTAGTGGTGTTGCAAAATTTGACTTGTGCATATTACTTTCCATTACGTCCTTTATAGTGTGTTAAAATTTCATGCATTTATTTGTAAAGTTAAGGAAGTTATTAAGAATTGAAATCCATGAGTGACTTTTGGGACACACTGTATTTCAGTCCATTGGTTTTAGAAGTGCATGAGTATAAATGCAATGGTCACAAAGCTTGTGTATAACATAATTCTAGATTTCAAACAAAAGATATATTTTTGTTGCTGCTTAGTCCCCCTGTCTAACTCTGATCAAGAAAACTTGTTTTAAGGTATTCCATCTAAGATCTTTCCTGCCTTTATGTGAGTAGCTAGAACTATATTATCTAAAGTATCCTTCCCTTTTTTAAAATGGTAGGGTGTGATTTGAGGAAGATTTGACTGCTATTTCTAGGAGGTTAAGTGATTATGCAGAGAATCCGTTACTTGCATACAATAATTGTATACAAATGAAAAGATATTAATTACTATCATCATTGTTTTAACACCTACTTTTCCATGCTTGCATGGATCAGCTGAAATTCAGTGAGGTAGAATTTCTACAGTTGGAAATTCTATTAACCTTCATCTGTTTCTAAGCAAGTTTATATTTTCTTCTAGGCTTGACATGTTTTCACAGAAGATTATAAACATCAGTGCCTGTAAAATGGTGAAGCTCATTTACAATTAGCATGCAATTCCAAGACAAAGAAACACACACACACACACACATAGATATATGATGGGCTTCTTTTTAGTTTCTTTAACCAAATACACTCATAAGGCTTTGGTCAGCCCAGAACTATAGTAGAAGACACTTGCACAAGGTGCAGTGGGATTGAACTTGAAACCATATGGTTGCAAAGCAAACTTCTTAATCACACAGCCATGCCTATGTCTGCTCTTTTATGAAATACAGAAAATAAAGACTTCTGACAGGTCCAACAAATACATAATAAATAATAACATACCTAACAAATAAGGACCAGCTCGTTTAACTCCTCTTCTTGAAGTTGGCAATAGTTTATGGACTTCACACGGAGATGCTTTAGAAATCTCAAAAGCATGCTTGTTGTTTTTACGTTTTGCTACATGATCACTTTCTCCCACACTTCTTCTCTTCATTTTGGCATTCAATGGCAGGAATTTTTACAGACTGTTAACTGCGTAATATGAACAGATGAAAAAAAAATGGAGAAAATTAGTCAAGACATTAGTAAAGGACATACATAGATAAAACCTGGACTGTATAAAAAATTAAACATGCAACTGGAAGATTCTTACAGAACACAAAATCAACCTCAAGTAGAAGTGGCAATAATATACTTCAAATTATATCTAAGCTTATCAATACATACAAAAAATTTTTCCAGTTTTATTGAAAAATATTTTTGGCAAAAGAAAATACATAACACAGGAAATTTTAATATAGATAAGACAGTCCAGTTTTGAAAACAAATGCTAAAATGAACTGACATTTTAAAAGTTGACAAAAATGTACCAAGTTTCAAGACAGCCAAAGGCTGTATGGCTCTCCTACCTGGCAGTAATGCTTCAGGATATCTTAATCTCAAGCCACTAGCTGCTTATCATTCTGGGGCACTAGTCACAGTAAAGGCTACTCTAAATCTTGTGTTACATGGCAATGTAGTAATTGGCTTATTTCAGGTTTCTGCTGGGCTATCAAAGGATATTATTAGAACTTACAAATTAAAACCTTGCTTTAACATCTAAAGATTTGTCCGATGCTTTCTAGTTTTTAAATAAGGCTATAAACATTTTCATTGATCAGAGCACACAATATAACTGGCTGCAACGTTTTCCTTTCTTTCTGGGACCTTTAACCATATCTTCGACAATTTTCCCGATTTCTAGATTTTCAAAGTGGAGGATAATAATTTTATAAAAAAAAAAAAATGAAAAAAAAAATTATTTCATGCTTTTAAAATTGTGCTCCCATTCTTACAAAATTTTCAATTTTTAACAGCTGTGAGCTGTATGTTTGAAAGAAACGAACAATAAGATTCTGCCAAAAAAGGGATTTAAAAAATTACAAAATAATGTTCGAAACTAGATATGAAAGAATAAACTTTATCTCGCCAACAGCCCAAACCTTATGAAAGCTTCTTTCATTTTCTAGGGAAAAGTACGGCGCGGATCTAAACGTGTAACACACATCGTTACATTTTAATTTTTCATACAAATTTTCTTAGAGTAGAGAATCTCTCTGTAGAACGTTAATAGACTTGTTTCCTGGCTTACTAGGCGCGGATAAAGACAGAATGTTGCAATAGCATATTTCTGAATGGTTTTCATATCGCAAATGTGTTTTCCTTATGCACATCTGTCGTTTGCCTCGAGCCCTGCAGATGTACAACATTATGCTTTTTCATTTTTAATTACGAAAATTATGTTAAAATTTGGGAAAACTTTGTTTAGCCGAAACGCATTTTCTAAAATCCAAATCCAAAAATGTTTCGGAAAAGTCTACAAAGGAAAAAGTGGGTGGTAAAAACAAATGAAATTTTGATTTTCTTCCGTACTAGACAGAATCATAAATTTTCTCGTTCAAAGCACTTACATCCAAAGAAGTTGCCGAAAAAAAAAATAACCTGATAAGAACCCCACCTTCTTGTTTATATCATTGAGCCTATGGTAAAACTGGTTTCGTCTCACTTTGTCACACTTCTCAAGAACCTATCAACAATAAGTAAAACCTGGGAGTAGTACCAACTCTAACAAATTCAATGATCGTCGCTGAACTTCACCCCAGTTTTAAATTCGGGTTCGCCTACTGTTATCGCCATATGAATGAATCACACGTATTTCATTTTTATTGAAATAATATGTAATATTATTTTTTAACATAATTTGTAATAAATAACCTTTTTTTTTCCGAAAAACTATTAACGATGCGCACAGAACTCGTGTCAATCAATTAGTATCTTCTTGAATCACTCCTTACGTAACATTGTTGTTGTATATGTCATGAGTCGATTCTAATTGTCAAGATGACTTATGGTTAATAAGGTGTAGCTGGTGTACATACACAAGTATGCCCTTCTCCTATCGACTTTACTTCCTCATAACTTTCAGAAAAATGGATATTTTTTAATGTTTTGGCATCGGTATTGGTATAGAGAGTGTCGGTATGAGGAGACGCCGTCATTCACCCTCTTTTTCTATGTCATGAGAGAAGGTTGTGTGGGTGAATGACGTAGTATACCAATATCGAAGGATTGCCCCGCGATGAAATTAAATAATTTAGTGCTTGATCAAGTACGTCGTAAACAAAGCTGACAGTGTCACAATTCTTTATGAATTAGGTTGTCTCATATTTCGCTTCGAGTAAAGTATGAACGAGGCATTGAACATGCTATTAATTATATTCTTTTTTAAAAACCTTTAAAAGCAAATAATTACGTAGTAGGAAATGGAAAGTTAAAAGTTTTGTGAATAGTAATGAAAACTTAAAAAGCTTCATGAAACAAGAATATCGCATAATGGTTAATTATTTAGTTCAACAATATACATACCGAAGTGAACGTAACAATGCTGTGAGTATCAACCGGGAAGTAAATATTGTAATGATTCATATTGATCGATTGCATCTTAAATATAAAGGGATTTCCTAAATATTGTTGACGTTTTGGGTAATTAATGTTTGCTGTTGGGTGAATTGATCATGTGATCTAAATACTCGGTGAATGGGAATTGTGTTCGACGTTTCAATAACGTCCAGGAAAGTCAAACAAAATTGAAAAATAAACTCGTACACCGTGATACGAAGTGAGTTGTGATATTTCGGATAGGATCCTTCGAATTTTGTTAAATTTCTTCCAACTAATTGAAGTATCTCAAATTTTCACCAGATTTTTTTTTAAAATGTAGTTTTGCATACTACTTTATTATTAATTTCTAGAAAAAAAAATATTCTAAAATGAATGCGATCGTCATCAGCATGCAAAACTATATCAAAACCATGTTTTTCTAAAATTAATCTGGTGAAAATTTGAAATAGTTCAAGTTGTTGGAAAAATTTAACAAGATCCGATCCTTCTGTGAAGATAAGAATTCTGAGCCGAATTGAACTTATGAAACAATAATTAAGGTCGAGCGAAATAAAGCATTCTGCTAAAACTTAAATATTTTTTATAAGAAAAAAATTAAATAATTAGTATTAAATAAGCAATTAAATATTTATGATAATTTATTTAAAGCCAGTTCTGTAAAAGTCTACTTAAATTGGTTCAAGTCGAAGTTTTTAGGTCTCCGACTTTTTGAGAAATTATATTCGACTTTCCTAGATTAGTAAACAGATATACTTGGTGAACTTTATGCAACTGACGTTCGGTTAGTTGATGGACAGAAAGGCAGATCAAGATGCAACTTTCGTTTAAAAAAAGTTTAGGTAAATGTTTAAATCAGGGGTCTCCAGAGTGGTCGATATCGATCCCTGGGGTTGATAAATGCTCATCTACTTAATTATTATTATTATTTATTTATTTCCTTGTACATGCCCAGGGGTGGATGAGGGGTCAAGGATTCCATGAAGGGGTCAATGGTCTAAAAAGTTTTACGACCCATGGTTTAGATCAGTGCTACTCAAAGTGGTGGTCCGTGAGCCATCAGCTGGCAGTTCGCGGTGAGTTTCCAGAAAAGAAAGAAACATAATCTGTTGTGTCTGGGGAGAGTCATTTTCTTATCGTGCCTTAAAATTTAACACCGTTAAGACTATTGAAAAGGTTGCAAGACGCAACGAAAATTTTAGGAAAGTAAAAATAAT
>NC_068984.1:86918911-86953817 GCF_001194135.2 Octopus bimaculoides | reverse complement strand
CAGACACAACAGAATATGCTTCAACACACGAAATCACATAAAAAATCTTGCAAACCAAATCCCAAAACAAAAGAAACATAAAATGCTTATGTAATATTGTATTATTTGTTTACAAAATAATCAGAAGATAAAAAAATTGTCCACTTTTATTATGTTCATTATATAGGTAATCTTCAAGTTTAGGGGGATAAATTAAAATAAATTAAAATATTCAAGGGAAGTAACTGAACGTCTTACCAGTATTCTCCGTACATCTCTGTTTATAAATAAATCACACACGTGATTTGATTGACGTTAGGGTTAGGGTGTGATTTATTTATAAACAGCTAGAAGAAAACGGATAATACTGGTAAGTCGTTCAGTTATTTCCCTTGAATAATTTTATTTATTTTTTTTATCCCTAAACTTGAAGATTACCCATTATATATATTGTTTCCGGTATAAATTGAAATTACCAATCCCTGGCACATTGGGTAAAAAAAACTGCCGGTAGTTTGAGAAGCACAAGTTTGGATGATGCATTCGAGACATGAACGGAATTATAATATATGGCTCGGAATTATTTCATACCGGCTGCAATAAAAATATTACACCGGAAAGCTCTAAGTCAGTCAACGACGAGGACTTATTGCTACATTGACGTTTTCCTGTAGTTTTTTTTTTACCCTATGGCACAATTTTTAGGACAACTTATCCGAATCCCTTGCAGAAGTATGTATAAATATTTCTACATATTTTCAAAATGAATTTTGTTGTTTTTCTTTTAATTTTTAAAGTCTCTTAGGGGACACTTCAAGGACACCGTCGTGCTAATTTCGAGTTGTTACATTTTTAACTATTTTTATATCATTTTCTACATTGTTATCTTATTTCATATATGTACATCAACTTCACTAATACTGTTAAGATTTTTTTCCCATAAGAGCTAGTCAGTGGTCAATGCCAGCGGTCAGTGCCAGTTCTTCAGTCTGCGGCCACTATTCAAAAGGAAATTTTCTAAGCTTAAAACAAAAATAGTTCAACATCTCGGTAGTCCGAGGTGCAGCAACATAGAATAAAATACCGTACTTGCAAACAAGTACGAGTTTGCGTTTGAAAATACTACTTCAAAAAGTTTCGCCCAACTGATACCAGCATGGAAAAATGGGGGCTAATGTAGATTCGCACCTCACCTTGAAAAATGCATTTTTCTGAAAAAGTTCATTTGGATTCTTAGGTTTTACTTGTCGGAGATTACGAATATGGAAAAAAGGTTGTTTTTTTTTTTTTCAAAATCTCCTCACCAATTTTAAATGTATTGTTGTATATTAAAGTGTGGAAATTTTATTAAGCAGATATGTAACGTGGAAAAATACGGGGATTTAAACAACTATTTCCACAGTTTGGCTATATGAACATAGAAAGTGCACTTTACATACCGACTTGAATGAAATTTCCACATTTCAATAAACAACAATACAGTTAAAATTTTGATTTTTTTTTTTTTTCTTTCTTTTTTGCATATTCGTAATCTACAAATAAAACCTAGGAATTCAAATAAACTTTTTCAGAAAAATGTATTTTTCAAGGTGAGGTGCAAATCTGCATTATCTCCGAAAAAATGTATATGCAATATCGATGATGATAATGAAATATATGTGTGTGTGTTATAGTTTTCCAGGTCATAATAGAAGAGCTTAAGATAGGCTGCTCTTGGGAACTTTTGTATAGTGATAATCTAATTCCTATTACTGAATTGCACGAAAAATTAGAAATTCCGAATGTGGAAGCAAAACCTAAAATTGAGAAGTAGACCTGGCAACGACAAAAGTTTTAGTTAGGATGAAAATCATGGGACTCCACTACTACCTGGAAAGTGGCTATGTTCAATCTACTGAAAAGAATTCTGTAGGAATTCTACTATGGATCCAATGTGAGCTATGGGTGCACAAGAGATGCAGTAACATTACAGGTAAGCAAACAGAGAGGAAAGACTGTAGCAGAAACACAACAGTTAGCAGTATGAGCAGCAATGAAATGAATTCTTTCAAATGCCTTGAAATCTTTTGAAGTTGTTGACTGTTTCTGCAAATTTGGTGACATAATCAGCAGTGAAAGTATTCTGAAACCATAGTAGCCAAATTAAGATAGGTACAAAAAGTTCAGAAAGTAATATTACTCCTGCTAGAAACACAACAAAAGGATTCTTTCTCCAAATGTAGGCACTGACAAATTGTGTGAAGTGCAATAATAAATGATAATGAAAAAAATGGGCTGGAAAGAAATCAGGCAAGCATGGTTGTGTAATGTTAGGAGGTGCAGTGGCCCAGTGGTTAGGGCAGCAGACTCGTGGTCATAGGATCGCGGTTTTGATTCCCAGACCGGGCGTTATGAGTGTTTATTGAGCGAAAACACCTAAAGCTCCACGAGGCTCTGGCAGGGGGCGGTGGCGAACTCTGCTGTACTCTTCCACCACAACTTTCTCTCACTCTTCCTGTTGTGCCTGTAATTCAAAGGGTCAGCTTTGTCACACTGTGTCAGGCTGAATATCCCCAAGAACTACGTTAAGGGTACACGTGTCTGTGGAGTGCTCAGCCACTTGCACGTTAATTTCACAAGCAGGCTGTTCTGTTGATCGGATCAACTGGAACCCTCGACATCGTAAGCGATGGAGTGCCAACACAACACAGTGTGCACAAGAGACCTACCACAAATGAGCTGAGAGAAAAACTGGTTTTAACTTCAATCAGATACAGTGCACGAGAGAAAAGGCTATGCTGTTAAGAGCATGTCATGTGCATAGAATATGACAGTTAAGTAAAAAAGGAGTACTCGGTAAGCCAAGAAAACAAGGGGAAAAGTGACATCTGATCTCAAGAGATAATGCAGGACCATACCACATGTGAGGAAAACTTACAACCTGTGCTAGTATGGACAAACATAAAATATGTATATTAATTACTAGCTTAGAAGCTACTCGATAGAGCAGCTTTTAAGCTAGCTCCTGTGGAGGGCTCTTCATTAGGCCTTGGGCCCAACACTGATACTTCATGCATTGAGTACATATTAAATTGTATTAAACTTGACCAGTATTTTTCAAGCAATGAACAGTTTTCATCAAAACATTGATATAATTTGTTGACTTGGACCTTATTGCAAAGCTACATGATAAACATTTTTTGTGTTCCCATTTGGGGGCATCAGTACAATTTTTTTTCTACCTAACCTCTTTCTTTCTCTCTCTCTTTTCTGTTATTTTCAACCATCACTATCACCAGTACCACCACAACTGCCATACACACACCATTCAGACTTCTGATGCCACCACCATCGATACCTTTGATTTTGCCGCCTTCCCCTCCACCACCATCACCACTGTCTTTCACATCGCTTACTATCACCATCATCCCTGACCACCTCGACTACCACCATCACCATCATCACCATTGCCCTCACCTCTATCACAACTACAGCTCATACTATTACTATCACCCCATTACCATCACAACCATCAATCTACCACCGCCCTCACCATCTCTATGCCTATTATTACTCTCACCCCAACATGAGGAATAGTAGAAGTATCATTGAATAATGAAATTCGTTTTGGCATTTATTATTATAGAAGATGACTAATTTGTATGCAAATTTAGTATTCTGTGAAGCTTTACAAATTTATTTTTGTTGAAAACTGTAACATGGATTTTTATATGGTTATCTGTTTTTAGAACTTGAATTTTAAGATTGCTTCTAAATTTTAGGTTTGATCGTTCATTTTGCCTATTATGATATGGGTAAAAAAAACTTATACAGCAGATGAAATATATGACAAATTTATGATAATTTACTTTAACTTTTTGTTTTGAAAATATAAAATACTCTATTTAGATGCATCAAGACTTCATGCAGATCCTTGGCGATATTCCTTGAAGAATGAAGTTGTAGAAGGTTATAGGAAATCACAGTTATCAAAAGATCAGGTAAAAACAGATAAAAAGTTACCTGTACAGAGTGATCAAGTTAAAGTTGGAGAATACAGGTAATTAATCATTATCCTATAAGAACAATGTTGCAAAATTTTCACTTTTATGTAACTGAAAACTCCATGATAATATTTTTTTGGCTACATTTTAGACATGTGTATCCAGAGTTTCTACCACATCCTAATTGGATGGCCAGGGATAGAATTAGAGAAAAATTAGAGCGTTCAGATATGTACAAACGACGAAATGTTCTTCATGTTCCTGAATTCTATGTTGGTAAATATATAAAAATATTGTTTGATATTCATTATTCTCTTTTGAGATGATAAATTCTTATCAAGCAATTTATCCTGTCCAACTTAGTGATGAGTGCTATTTGTAAATTACTTTCATTTGGTTTTTGTAGAGATAAGTTTTTAAAAAATAATGATTAAAAAATTGATTAGATGAAAACCTAGTTAATGATTAGATCATTTAACAACCCAAATATATTCGCATAAGTATCTTTTATTTTTCTGTTTGTTTCAGTCATTGGGCTGTGGCCCTGCCTTGAAGGGTTTAATTTAGCAAATATCATTTGAATTTCTTTTTTTCTAAGTGTAGCTTATCCATAATTGACCAGTATAGTAACAATCAAATTACAAAGCAGTTGTACTAAATTCTACACTTGTAAAACAAAAAGGAAAAATCCTGATAGACTAAACTTGTTTTGGATGCCAACTGTATGCTAATTAGACACATATGTATGTGCACACATATATATATATATTTGAAAAAATGAGTAGAGATGGTTCTTTGGGGGAATAATTTACTTTAATAATAATGTTTACAGTGAGTTACTCTGGTGTGAGTTTCAAGTTTCAAATAGCCATTTTCAAACTGAAAAATGTATGTTTTACTGGTTGATTAAATAGCAAAAAATATATATTGGATCATCCCATAAATAATGCAGTTTTTTTCAATTGCATGAACTAAAAGCTGGAGGGGGAGGGAATAAATTACCTGCATCAACTTGCTATAAAAGCAGGTAGTAATTTTACCTTGTCCTTATTCTTAGTGCAAGTTTTGAAGAGTGCAGTTCGATTTTAACAGTTATTTTTTCAAAGCTATAATGGAAGTGACAAAGGAGCATATTCGGCATATTTTGCTTTATGAGTTCAATAAAGGTAACAATGTAATGGAAAGTGAGAGGAATATTAATGCAGTATATGGGGATCGGACAATAAGTGTAAACTAGTGTCAATGATGGTTCCAGAAATTCCATACCAGAAACTAGAGCTGAGAAGGTAATGAGTATGTCCTGCAAAGCCTGCTGGAACAAAATCCCATCATAACTGTTAAGGAACTAACAGAGAAGCTTGGATTTGGTCATTCAACCATTCATCGACACCTGCATGCCATCAGGAAAGTGAGCAAATTGGGAAAGTGGGTTCCTCACAAATTTTCCCAATCCAATCACTCACAGAGAGTGAATGTGTGCTCTTCTTTGCTGTCACATCTCACGAATGAACCTTTTTGGGACCGAATAGTGATTGGTGACAAGAAATAGGTTCTCTATAAAGACAGTGGGTAGGGAAAAGAGAAACACCAGCATCCCAGGCTAAAGAAGGTCTTCACCCACATAAGGTGTTGTTATCTGTTTGGTGAGATATGAAAGGTTTAGTGCACTTTGAACTTTTAAACCCAAACCAAACAATAACAGAGATCTACTACCAGCAGCTTGAGTGGCTTAAGTCTGCGCTAAAAGAAAAATGACCATCTTTGCTTTCAAGATGAAAGGTGTTCTTCCTGCACAACCTTAGTTGAGAATATTGTTGGTCAGGGAGTTTGACTGGGGTGGTATGTCTGTCAAACGGTATCACAGGTGTCCCGATAATGCTTGGCCACATACAGCAAAGATGACATTCCAAGGGGTGAAGCAGTTCGAATGGGAAACAATGCCCCACCCATCATATTTGCCAGACATTGCTCCATCTGATTATCATTTATTCCGCAATCTTCAAAATCATTTGGACAGAAAAATATGAATTCTGTAGACAAAGATAGAACAGTACTGGAGGAGTATTTTTCATCATGAATAAGTGAATTTTGGAAGAGGGGCTTTGCAAGTCTACCAAATAGATGAAAGAGCATTGTAGAAAATGAAGGAGAGTATATTTTAGATTAAAAAAGAACTTTGTTTATCTTAATTAAAAAAAATAAAAGATGTATAAAAAAACGCATTATTTATGGGATGACCCAATATTAAAAAATACAAGAATACAAAAGCATGTGTGTATAAGAAGTAGATGACGAGGAAGGGGAAAAAATGAAATAAAGCTAAAAGTAAACTCCTAATTAAAGAAGATAACACCATAAAAACAGATCTCTTCTATAAACGTACAGCCACACACCAATATTTGAACTTTCATTTCTCCCATCCCTCACATACCAAAAGAATTATACCCTTTAATAGGGCAAAACAAATTTGCACTATAGTAATAGATGTAGAATTAAGGGATAAAAGATTACAGGAATGAAAATATTTCTAAAAGAACAAAATTATCCCATTAGTTTGACACAGCAATAACCAAAGCAAAATAACATATATATATATACACATACATACATGCACACACACACAACACACTCGTATATGACTGGCTTTCTCACAGTGTCTGCAAAATTTCACTAACAAGGCATTAATGAACTCAAGTCTATTATAGAAGATATTTACTAAAGGTATTGTATAGTGGGATTGAACCAAAAACTACATCACCGAGCTATACCTGAACCTATTTGTGTATAAATAGTTCACATAGTGGGAATTAGTATGTCTTGAGAAACATGAGATCTCTCCTCCTCCTCCTCCTCCTCCTCCTCCTATGGCAGACTAACCTATTCCTTGCTGTGAACATTTTATCTCTAATATTTTCTGATGCAGATCACCACTACTTTCCTCAGATTCTACTGTTTCACTTGTGGTTTATTGACAGGAAGTATCATGGCAGTTACAGTTGCTGATCAATTTGCTCCCTTGAAGAAAAACAGATTTGTTGGAATTTGTATATCACGAGGTGGTATTGGCCTCAAGGCAAACTTTACTTTAAGGAATGTGATTGCCAGCCAAGGTAGTAAACATATTTAACATATTTTATTCGTCCTCTACCATTCATATAAAAATTATGATTTCATATGTGATAAATTATCATCTTAATGCTTAAAATTATAAGAATTTATAAACTTTGAGAGAACGTGAAGGTAAAACTATAAATGATAGTGTGTAAATATTAGGTTAAAAACCCCTATGGATAGAAAAAGTCAAAGGCTGCCAGTGAGACTTGAACCCATATCTGCAGTAAACAGAGAAATTCAAAGGATTGCTCTAGTCTTAATAGTAGAACACCTGTCATGTAGATGTAGATACCGTGGGAACCTTCAACTTTTCCTATTCAAAGGATTTTTTCATCTAATACTTACCAGCTGTTATTTATAGTTTTATCTGCTTCGAGATACACCATTCCAAAAAAGAATTATCTTAATATCTGTTTTTCCATGCCATTATGAGTTGGGCAGATCAGCCATAGAAATATTGCTATTCATTTTGTACCTCTGTCTTTTATTAGCCTTTTTTGTTCACCTTTTCACATTCAGCATTCATCAATTCACATTGTATGTCCATTTTAGTGTAGTCATCTCTTCTGCATACATCAGCCAATATCTTTGATGTCCACTCGGCTATTATATCAGCTCACTCATGCTAGTCATTATAGTTAACATTACACATCCAGCAGACAGAAGACAACTCAGATCTTGTACATTCAATACCAATATCTCACTACCCTATAATATCACACACCTTTTACCAGTCCACTCAGTTGGTGAAAATGAGCAGTACCTGTGTTTCAATGAGCCAACCTTATCACATTCTGTGTCATGCTGAATCTCCCCAAGAACTACATTAAGGGTACATATTTCTGTGGAGTGCTCAGCCACTTGCATGTTAATTTCACAAACTGGCTGTTCTGTTGACCTGATCAACTAGAACCCTCATTGTCACAACTGACAGTGTGCCAGTTATACCAGTTTCATACATCTGCTCTTTTTATGCAGAGAAACAGAAATCTTTTGTTGTCCTCAATGGCAACAGCTAAACCTAACTTTGCTCTTGTTTCTACGATTTTTCTACAATCACCTCCAACTCTAATTATGTCTATATAGTTGTATGAGCAGTTAATGAACTTCCTTCATATGAAATATATGGTTCTCTGTCAGTCTGCTGGAGATTCCTCTGTCTCAGAGTACCAGCTTTTAAGTCTACTGCTACAGAACAAATTCTTATTCATGAACGACAAATCTGATTCACAATTCGAATTGTGTTTGTCTCCTTTGCTTCTTGTTCTTCCCAGTTTCTTCCTGCTCAAAGTATTTACTTCTACCTGTTTTCCCATTTTCTGTCACATCCAGCTCTCATCATCATCATCATTTAATGTTCATGTTCCATACTGGCATGGGTTGGATGGTTTGACAGGATCTAATGTGTGCAGGGACTGCATCATGCTTCAGTGTCTACTTTGACACAGTTTTTACAGCTGAATGCCATTTTAAAATGTGGACTGGATGCTTTTTTATTTTCTTATGCCACTTGCACTATTGAGCTTGCCATGCAGTTTGCAGGACTACAAACCCAGGGTGAGGTGGGGAGAGGGCAGCATCATGCTAGGTAAGAAAGAGATTTCTATGAGAGAGATTGGTGGCTGAGCAGGTTCCTGCTGAGGGATCTGCTTGGCTACTCAAGTCTAGTGAAGAAAAGGTGGAGAGAGAAAGAGAAAATGATCAGTAGGAACTGCAAGACATATGTTAACTCTTATCTCCCTTGCATAAGCCCTGGATTTCTTGCAAGAAATTGAATTCACCATGATTAATTCATTCTTTAATTATCTTATGCGAGAACACTCATGCAAGCCCATATTTATAATTATATGCATATATAAAAAATACACAGGCACACAGACATACTACATTTATGTGGGTCTGTGTATGTATTTTTTTATATATATTTGTGTATGTATGTGTACACATATGCATATATTTATAAATATGTGCATGTGCAAACATTCTCACATAAGATAATTAAAGAATCAATCTGTGGTGAACACAATTTCTTGTGAAAATCCATAGCTAAGACAAGGGGGATAACTAGATATTCTTATAAGTTTGTTTGATTGAGGAGGAGGTTATCACCTCATTTGAAAACAAGTAGAAGTTGGTAACAAGAAGGGTATTTTGCCATAAAAAACTCTGCCTCAACAGATCCTTGCCTACCTCATGCAAGCATGGAAAATTAGACATTAAAATGATGATAATGATATATGTATACATACAGTAATTCTGTACAGTTTCCCTTCCCCAAATTTCATCCACAATGCATTGGCCAATATTTATAAATTCCTTCCAACATACATTATGTTTGTATTTTTGTTAAAAGGTTAACTAACAACAAAACTCACTTCATTCAAATGTATTTTCTTTATTACTTCTAGGGATTGAAATCCGATATGAAATCTATCAACCCCATATTCTTAATATTGAAGTACTTAAACTACAAAAACGTTTGGATGATGAATTATTTTATTTGAGAGATGCCCCACCTGAATATAGTACTGTTCCATTTGATTTTCAACCTGTGTCTTTACCAAAAGGTTCTGAGATTCCAGTTGACACGACAAAGGCAATTTCTCCTTCATTTATATTCTAATTGTATTGTTAAATGTCATCTGTACTATTTCATTTAGGAAATGTTTCTAGAAGTTTACCTGTGCATAGTGTCTTATATACACGAGTGGGACTCTTAGTATCCATAACTAGGAGAAGTGCAAAGCTGACAATGTTAGTTCCTGGATGTCATCATCATCACCAACATTTAACATCTGTTGTCCATGCTTGCATGGGTTGGACAGTTTGACTAAGGCTGGTAAGCTGTAAGGTTGCACCAGACACCAGTCTGATTTGGCATGGTTTTCTACAGCTGGATGACTTTCCTAACGCCAACCACTCTGAGAGTGTAATGGGTGCTTTTACATGCCGCCGGTACAGGTGCCATTTGTGTGAGACCAGTATCTGCCATGACTGTGATTTTGCTTGGTTTGATGGGTCTTCTTCTTGAGCACGACATAATGCCAAATGTCTTGTTCTTTGCCTCCGTGAGGCCCTATGCTCGAAAGGAACTTAGCCACTTTGCCTCTGTGAGACCCAACACTCGAAAAATGCTCCTTATGTGCCACCAGCACGGGTGCTAGTTACGTGACACCAACATCAGCCATAACTACGATTTCACTTGGCTTGACAGGTCTTCTCAAGCACAGCATATCACCAAAGGTCTCAGTCACTAGTCATTGCCTCTGTGAGGCTCATGCTATCTGAATAGGTATGGAATATTTTCTAGTTTGTAAGGCTGTTTTTTTGGAAACAGCAAGATGTCCTTCCAGAAAAATATGTTTAAAATACAATGGGCTCATCTACCCTTAACAACAATGAAGAAAATAAGACATGCGAGTGCTATTTTAATGGAGTATGAATTGAGAAAGAAAAACCTACTGTTAGTGGAATGAAAAGAAGTAATGATAGCTGTAGGAATGACACTGAAGGGGATTTTTGTTTTGTTTTGGGGTTTTGTTTTTTTTTGTTTTGTTTTTTTTTGATAAGTCTGGAGGTTGGTGCAATATCTATGATCTTTACCAGCCTTCTACAAATCACAAACTTTTCACTTTGTTAATCAGCTTTTGAGAAGATTTTATTCTCAATGTCATGAAATACTATTGTTACTGGTATAACAGTAAAGTAAATAGACCAGAGCTACAAAATTAGAGGATTTCAAAAAAATATGTTAAATTGGAATAACAAAAGCAGTGTAGGAAAGAGATGGACTGAATAGGATGTAGTTTAGGTTTTTGCATGTTACATTTGCTGACATTGAGATAAGCTTTGATTGAGTTTCTCACTCTCTTGTCTGGTGAGCAATTAAAGTAATCCAAACCATGTATGACAGAAATAGTGAAAAAGCAAGTTATTTTGATATACAGGTTTTCACTAAACTTTAATAATCAGTCCTCTTTGTAATAATAAAATTTCAGGCACTCACACTAAATTTTAGAACTAGACACCAATGGAAAGTTTCACATGTAATGTGACTCTTGATGCAAAATCTGCAAGCACATCAGACTTTTGTCTGTCCTTCCAAATTTTCAATGATAAACATAGCAGTTTAAAACATTTGTCGGTGTTATATAGTACAAGAAATAGTACTGAGATAATTTTAGTAAAATTCTGAAAATAAACTGTGAACATGACAGAAGAAGTTCATTAAGTTGTTACTTTGATTGCAGGATTTTGAAGATTTGCAGTGAATGATGAATGAATTAAGTGTGGTCTGAGGACTGTTAGCCTTCACAGATAAAGACTTATGACAAGACACACAAAATAATATATATTATACAATTTATATATTACATCATGGAGTAGAATGAGATGTGCTGAAAATTATTTTATGTTTTGTAGGTAAAACTGAATCCTCGACCATGGCTACTGAGATATGAACGTATGGATTTAAAAGGAGTTGAAGATTTAAATTTACCAGAGAGATTTTATGTTAAAGCAAAGAAAGTTGCCAAACCATGGGAAAAATATGATTTAATGAAGGATTATCGTGAAAATGTAAATGATACAGATGCAAGTGAAGTTTACAGTGAATTTTCTGAACATTCTTCACATTTTAAAGGCTTAAAATAATTCTGGTTTTGTTAAAATATTTGTAAATAAAATTTGGTTTTGACAATAACTCAAAATATTATTTTAAGATAAATGACAATCGCTATTTTAACAGGGCTCTGAAAACCAGGATTTTTTTTTATGACTTTCTCCTTGAGTTGTTATTTATATTTTCTTTAAGTCTGGAGGATGGAGCATTTCCCATGACCAAAATTGGTGAGCTTGATGTCATTAATGTTCTGTTTAGGACACAAATAGGGAGAAGGTTCCCTAGGGAATGTTGTGGAGAAAAGGGATTGAGCATAATGGTTGAGTGTGGAGGCGAGGGTACCTGAGTGGAAGTGGAGTGCAAGACCAGCCAGCCCTAAGGAATGGAAGCCATATTCAACTGAATCTATTATTAAAATTATTTCACCATTCATAATATCTAGAGCTGTTGAAATAAATTTAATACTGGAGGCTGTTGTGATTTGTTATAACCATCATACAGTAACAGTTCTACACTACTTATTTTCTCTGTTATTTCAAATGATATGATACTTATACTGGACTATTCTGCACAAGTCTTAATACTGGATACTATGGGGATATTTTTACAATAAGTAAAAATTTATTTATAGTTGTTGGTTAATCCCCAAAAATAGCACTGAGCAAACAGCCCTCTGATCAAAGGCATTCCACTTGCAACCATACTTTTTTCAGACATGTCAAAGCATATTCAGCAGTATTCTTCCTTTTTTTAAAAATATTGTGGTGTGATTTGAGAGATATTTGGCTGCTGTCATTTTAAACAGTTTAAGTGACAGTAAGGAAGCTCCCTCAAAAAGTGCCAATTATATATATATATATACATACATACACACACACACACACACAAGCATATATACATATGTATATATACTTAAGCAAGCATATATATATATAAACTGCCAAATACTGAAAGGCTACATCAATCCAAACTGTAAACCCAAAAACTTAAGAACTTATCAGTAAATATCAATTCTAGCAATATCACTTCTCCACCAGCCTTGCTACATATATCACTAGTGTCAGTCTTGCATCGTTTCATGTTAGCTCTGATTGAGTACACCCACGGTACATAGCTAATTAGTCAATTGACAAAACACATTGCACAAATTTGTTGTAACGAATATACTATACTTCAACCTAGTGGAGAACGATTCTTCACTCTGATATACAGTACTGAATTGTATGGGGTGCAATATGCCAGACAGTCTGGACATATATTTTCTCCAGTGTTCAGTTTATTTCTGTATACCTGTAGTGGGCACCATGTGGACATGGTAAACTTCATCAGGATGTAACAGTTGTTGTCCCTTTGCTTTCCATACTGAAAAAATTAAGGCTGAAACAATTTGCAAAAAGATTACCTTTCTGTATGTCTTAAAGGTGTCAACGTCAACTTTGGTATTCATTCTCCTGAAGTCAAAAAAGTAAAATGCTAGTCATGTACTGAGTAAATTCCTTTCTTTCTCAGATTCAGATGAGGATACCATTATTCCCATTCCTCAATAAAAGAGGAGCATTGATGTAGGATTTAGCAATCTCAATCCTTTCTACTATAGGCACGTGGCCTGCATCTTTTCTTTTTTAAGCTCAGGTGAGAGGCTAGTGGATTCATTGATCCCAGTGCTCAACTAGTACTTATTTCATCAACCCTGAAGGGATGAAAGGCAAAGTCAACCTTGGTGGAATTTGAACTCAGAAAATAACAATAATAATAAAATAATGAACCTTTGCAGCCCAGAATTAGACATGATTCACACGGATGGACTAATGATGTTGACAATTTTTTATTTGGCTCTTATCAGTCCAAGTTTTCTAGAATAAACTTGAACAAAAAGACAAAACCAGCAAAATTTAAAACAAAGCATCCCTAATTAAGTAAAATATTTCCTTTCAAGTATAGAATTCCATGTAACTACAATGATAATAGAATTTTATCACATCCAAATCCTGTTAGCATTCCAAATATATAGCAGGGCTGAATGTTTTTGTTGCATTTATTTAATACAACATAACAAAACAGATGGTAATTGAGTGCAAGCAGCATTGATTTTATTCAGACTGTAAATGATTTTGGTTGTTGTGCATGTGACAAACTGCATCTAATATTGACCTCAACCATACAGATGTGAATAATTTCACAACATCAATAGCAGATGTGCTTCATTTGTTTTCTTTGGAAACACATTCAAAGAATTGCAGTACAGTTTCAATTATCTAGACACTAGATGTGGCTCTAGTAGAACATTTGGATCTATTTTAAAACGGGGGCCACATTTTTCATTAATGTTTTACGTAGTGTTTTTGGTACCGAAAGACTTTCAAACTTCGTATACTTATCTATTTTGTGTTATAGAACAGAAAAATATTTTTGTATTCGAATTTATTTCATGTAAAAAATTGTCTTATTTCGATAATTTCAACCAATCACTGACAAGTATTCAGTTGTTTATATTTACTCCTTTGGCTGATTAAGCGATGTAAAGCGTATTTAATCTTCATACCTTCGTTTTATTTGCTTTTTTCATTTTAAATTTGCTTTAACCCTAACCCTAACTTAAAGTGTTTTGTTAATGAAAAATGTGGCCCCCCGTTTTAAAAAAGATCCGAACATTTAGCTGATAGGTTGTTTGCTGGAAGATTATTTCTCATTTAAAAATATAGTAAATTTGAATTTCATCTGTTGATGGGTCTTGAATTGCATTTGAACTACAGAAAAACAATCAGTTATATTACCATCAAGGATTCTGTTAGATTGATGATTAAACACCTGGTTAAACGCTTTAGCATTTAAACCAACCATATTCAGCCCAAATATTCTGTTTATGTTCAAACTGGCCAGATCCAACCTTTCAATGTTATACTAGAAATAAACAATTCCATCATTGAAATCTTAAAGCTACAAGATAATCCTTTCTACTATGGGCATAAGGCCTGACATTTTGGAGGAGGGAGCTAGTTGATCACACAGACCCCAGTGCTCAACTGGTACTTATTTCATCAACCTCAAAAGGATGAAGACCAAAGTTAAATTCAGCAGAATTAGAACTCAGAACATAAAGACAGACAAAATGCTGCTAAGTATTTTGTCCAGCTTGCTGCCTTCAGAAGATACAAGATAATGCATAATTAATTCAGAACTGTGAATAGATAAGCATTACATTTTACAAGAGTAATCAGAATACTAAAGGGGTCAGATCCTTTTGGTACCAACCCACTTAAAATTGCTATTGGTTCTATGATACAAACCTCTTGTTTTAAAAGGGATTTCAATTTAAAAACCTATCAAAATTTCATATTAATTTATGTTTTAAACACTAGTATAATGATGAAGCTAAACTAAATTCTTCAATATTTTCAAAATGAATTGAAATAGTCAAAATTTATTTCAGAAATATAGTACCAAAAGGGTTAAAGTGTTTTTCCTAACACTAGACACATTGAAACAAAACGGTCTGCTCTTTAGCACCAGGTGGGCCATGGTCAAAGAATTTCATCTTATTTTGATTATATATCATTATCATCATCATTTAATGTCCATTCTCCATGCTGGCATGAGGTGGATGGTTCAACTGGAGCTTGCAAGGCCAGGCACTGCATCACACTCCATTGTCTGTTCTGGCATGGTATCTGCAGCTGGATGCCCTTCCTAATGCTAACCACTCCAGTGTACTGGGTACTTTTAACAGCAGACTGTTCCTGAGTACAGCAGTGCACCAGATATTTTGCTCCTTAGTTATCTCCTTTGTAAGGCTCAGTGTCTTGAAATCAGCCTTCAATACTTCATCCCATGTCTTCAGATATATATCGATACAATCTTGCTGTTTCAGGATTATTTAAGTTAAAACTTTCCATCAAAATTTCATGTTATGTTCCCAAACATCAGCTTAATAAAAACAGTTAATTTACTAAATACTTCATTATTTTCAAAATTACTTGAACAAAAAGCAACATATTTCAATAGAAATATGGCAGCAAAAAGGTTAAACTTAATAACACGGACAGTATGAAAATCTCTTTAATCAAAGATGCTTTCATTTGATATGGTATCCCAGTTTCAAATAATGATTTCCTTTTTGCTTCACTCATGACTGTTTAATTTTTGCTCAGCAGTGAAACTTCAACACCTGTTCAAAATTGAGCCAAGGTCCAAACCATGAAATGCATATTTGCGAAATCTAAAGTTGATGGACATTACATACATTTAGCCATTTCTTGACAACTTATGGTGTTTAGAATACTCTATCTTCAATATGTTAAAGGACTAATCCTAAGTCTGTTCATCAAGATTTCAATAAGATAGAGTTCAAATAAGCTCATCTCATGCTCTCAGAAATCTTAACGCACACACACTTATACATAACATCTTTCTTATGCCAAGTTACAACAATTTTCCATCAATACTTTTTATAGAGAGCATATTTATTATACTTTTACCAAAGCAGTAATTTCAGAGCTTCAGCCTGCTAGCCTTCATCAGAGTGTCCATTGAAAGTTAGCAGGCCGAAACTTCAAAGTCACTATCATCACTCTTCTTGTAAAATTATCATTTAACATCTGCTTTCCATGCTGGCATAGGTTGAATGGTTTGACCAGAGCTGGTAAGGCTAGGAGCCACACCAGACTCCATTATCTGTTATCACATGGTGTCTATGACTGGATACCCTTCCTAATGCCAACCACTTCAAAGAGTGTACTGGGTGCTTTTTATGTGGCATCAGCACCAGTACTTTTAACATGGCACCAGCACTGATATCAGTTTCTCTGTGGTGAATGGGTCTTCTTCAGTACAACAATGCACCAGATATCTCAGTTCCTAGTTATCTCCTTCATAAGGCTCAATGTCTTGAGATCAGCCTTAATACTTCTTCTTGGGTTTCCCTCTTCCACAAGTTCCATCCACTTTAAGCGATTAACACTTCTGTGTGCAATTGTCTACATCCATATGCATCATGTAACCAATATATATAAATATATCCTGAATATTGGTCATTTAGGTATTACAAGGTTAGGTCATATAACAAATGTTAAAAATGATAAGATTTGAATAAGTTTTAATTCTTATTGAATACTGTTCTCAATGAAATGTTTCTAATAATGAAATAGTTTGTAACCTCAATATTAATAAGCAAACAAAATAGATGGATTGAAAAATAGTTTTTAATTCTGGAAAAGGAGGGCACAAAGTATGTCTTCATATTACAAAGTTTTGAGGACATAAGGGGCATGTGGAAAAGATACAGATTAACAGAACAATAATGGCTTGCGGTTAAATATGTCAAGATATATAATTCAAAAATTTGATCGTTTTCTGTTTATTTCGTTATAAAAAAACTTACATAAATTACTATTTTCTCTTTTTCTAAAAAAATGCATTAAATCTATCAAAGTCCAATAAGGCTATTCAAACAATAAATATAATCTTTAGGTAACAGTGAAAACAACTAAAAGAATAAACAAAACCTTACAAGATTAGGATAATGGATAAACAATGTTAAATAAAAGTAAAGAGTAAAGTGATTAGTAAAAGCTATATCTAGACAGTGTATTAGAAACAAATTTGAGTAAATAAAAATGGAAAGTAATTTCTATTTAATTAAATCCTAGTTCAGCATCTAATTGATCTATCTTACCTTGTTGATCAACACCTGTAAAACTAAATAAGCTTTCAGTAGCATTCTTACTCAGAATTTCAAAGATAAGTAATAAGTCTCAAGTAAATTGCACATATGTATGTGTGCATGCTACTTTGCACAAATGAGTGACTGGGAATTAAAAATGGCTGTACTATGGAAACCTTCAATGACAGTAGGGTATTGAGTTATGAAGATGCTAAGCAAACAGTCACAAGTTTTGGGCCTGTGTATCTGCCTACCTGCCAGGTGGAGAGAACTGAGTCATTGAGGATGTGCTTTGAAATAGCTTTTCAAAAGTAATTTTGTATTTTACTCAAGAATGAGAACCAACCAAGACCTGAAACAAAAATGTGGACAAAACAAGTTAATCAATATCAGCATTCTTGGTATAGATTTGTAGTCACTTTACAGTTAATCATCAGCAGTTTTCAACAAAATTGAAGTGATATCTAGTATGTGTAGAGGGTGTGCGTGTGCGTGATCTAGGAAATTAAATTGTTTGACTAGAAAATCAACAATTTAAAAGAACTCATTGCTATTTACTTCTGGAATATACAGTATTAATTCATAGTTTTCTTACAAAATGCAGTTCATTTCGGCTATGACAAGAACTCTTCAGAGAAGAATGAAGGGAATTTTTGAGCCTGTAATACATATATGTATAGCCTAGAATCGAGACCAAAACATTAAACCAACAAATTAGAAGCAAATAAATAAATATTGAACTCGAAAGAAACAACTCCACATAAAATACATATTACTGACAGAAAGACTAAAGAGAAGCATTAAATATAAGGAAATAAGCGGGATGTTGTAGGAAAAACATATTTAAAAGTAAGAGATGAAGTTAAATAAAAGAGTACAATTAAAAAGTGATATAAAGTCGTTATAAAAATGGTTACTGTAAAAAGCAAACTCAAATGGTATGAAATTTAGATTTACATATAGTTGTGTAGGAGAAGGGAAATAACTGTGATGAGAATTCATAACGGTCTAATATAAAGTTTTCTTTCCTACACTAGGCACAAGGCCCGAAATTTGAGGGGGACAGGGCCAGTAGATTAGATCGACCCAAGTACGCAACTGGTACTTAATTTATTGACCCCCGAAAGTTTGAAAAGCAAAGTCAATTTGAACTCAAAACGTAAAAACATACGAAATACTGCAAAGCATTTCGCCCGGCATGCTAACGTTTCTTATTTCTTTATTGCCCACAAGGGGCTAAACATAGAGGGGACAAACAAGGACAGACAACGGGATTAAGTCGATTACATCGACCCCAGTGCATAACTGGTACTTAATTTATCGACCTCGAAAAGATGAAAGGCAAAGTTGTCTTCGGCGGAATTTGAACTCAGAACCTTAGTCTAATATAAAATTGAAGATGCTAACTTAATGTATAAAATTAGTGGACTGTCAAAAGCTGTGTGTGTGTATAACGGTTACTCGTGTGTAATATCAAAAGAAGTAAATCACAGTTTTATTGAAAAAGAGGAATATATCTATTATATTATGCAAACATGTGAGAAGCTTCACACAACAGCTGACGAATGGTACAACAGGTGTTGATTAATGATCAGTAATCAAGTAACTTTATATCTATGGTTTGCCAGGTGCCGAGATATATGAAGTACTGTATGTGAGTCTTCCATTTTTTATATAATACACACACACACACACACTTATATACACACATTCACACATAAATTTGTCATACATACACAATTATATATAAACATACACACACACATACAACATTATTAATACTTTCATACTCTAAACATATAGATTATATGTATAGAAAAAAATAAACAAGTATATAAACTCTATACAATTATAACAAGGAGTATTTGTACATAAAAAAGTACTCTACAGAAATGATTTTTAAAAATATGTATATTAGGAAAGTAATATCAAATTATAAAAAAAAAATAGCATTATTATTATTATTATTATTAAGAAGGTAGTGAGCTGGTAGAATGGTTAGCATGCCAGGCAAAATGCTCAGTGGCTTTTAGTCAGTCTTTACATCCTGAGTTCAAATTCCACTAAAGTCAACTTTGCCTTTCATCTTTTCAGGGTTGATAAAATAAGTTCCCGTGGAGCATTGGGGTCGATGTAATTGGCTTACCCACTACCCTGAACTAGCAGGCCTTTTGCCAAAAATTGAAGCCATTATTATTATTGTTGTTATTTAAATGAACATAACTTCCCTATACATTATATACCAATTAAAACTACAGATATGTGACTGAATTTATACTAAATACAATAGTGTAATTGTATAAATCTAGCAAATAAAAGATAAAACAGAAAATAAAATTTAGACTCTTACTAGACCCTAGTAGTACAGAAAAAAATTATAGGGAAATACAGCAAGTTGGTTGAACTCTGGTAAAACAACAGATAGGAGGCATTTTGCCTTCCTGTAGAGATTGATGTTAGAAGATTTGTTCGAACAAAGGTTCATTTGGTGCTTGGGAGTCTTGGTCTAGATGTGATGGAGGCAAAAGTTGTTGCCAGAAAACAGTCTGGAGCTGTTGAGAAAACAAGCCAGTTCAACTGGCTTAAGAGAGAGGACCAGTGATGCAGAAAGAGTGAACATTGAGAATGGTAGAGACATCTAGTTCAAGAGTTGCAACATCTGACTCAACAAAGCTCATAAAGTTGTAAAGGAGTTTTGTCAGTTAGATCAGTGGGCAGCTGTGGTGTTGCAGTGAAAGGGGACCAAACACCTACAGAGCTGTTTTAACTGCTTGATGATACATCAACTCCTGCATTCAGAGACAGAGTACATCATCCTCAGTACACAAGTAAACACCATAAGAGACAGAGAATTCATAACTTAAGTCTGTCAGTTAAATACTGAACTAAAACCATGGACAAACTTATGTAAAAAGAAAAAACATAAGGATGTGAGAATTAATGATACAGCTTAAAATAAAAGTACTGAAGATAAAGCTAGGCAAGTAACTTTTCTAGCAAAGTATCTCTGGTAGAAACTAGATTTAAATCAAAGCTGGTTGATAGAATTGCACCCCCCAATGTAGTCATAAATATATACACGCATGATACATGTCAATAACTATGTATCCATCCATATAAATATATACAAAAGTATATACATATAGATATACAAGCAAATATCAGCAGAGATATTATACAACCATATATATTTATTAGCTGTAAAGCTCCATAAGTGACTCAAGGGCTGAGAGTGTTGTTCCCAAAGTATTGGTCAAAGAAAGTATTTGAAAAGAGCTTTGACGTGAATTTACAGTCTCGAGTCGCAAAGGTAACTTCAGTTAATAATACACACACACACTGCTTTATGTACTGAGTTCTATTTCTTCCATTTGTAATACCAAAACTACATGTATGTGTGTGTACACAGAAACTATTAAGTGAGATCTATACACAAGAGAAACAAAGTTTATACACTTAATACTAACTCACATATAAAAATACAATATATAATCACAATTATAATATATATATATACTGGAGATAAGGTTGAACAATTGCTGTGCTGATGATGCCTGTCGAAACAGAAACACATGTACATGACTATCCTCTTATCTCCAGGCATTAAGCCTGTTCTACTCCTTAATGGCATGTCAATTCGGGAAAATACTTGATTGAAATTATCTCCCCTCCTCATACAGAGCTGGTTTTAATTGTCATTTGGTAATTATGACACATTCTCAAGTGGCACAAATAATTTTAATAAATCAAGAATTTATGTTGTATGGTATACCTATATTTGTTGTATACCTACATTTGTCTATGTTGTTCAAATACACACCATTAAGTTGTTTCTCTTAGCTTATTTTTATTTAATTTATACACATATATACATAAACATACATACTTCAAATTTACAGAAAACAAAAGACAAAGACAGGTGAAGGAACAAGCAGATATATTAGTTTGATGCTCAGGAAGAATGGAAAAGTCTTTGATGTTTTAAACCTACGCTCTTCGACAGAAAGAAATGAGGGGAAAACATAAATGGAGAGACAAGGAAAAAAAGAGAGAGAGAAAAGGAAGTGTAAGGATTAACGGTTCAACATGATAAAATGGCTGGAAGAAAGAGGCTGAGAGAAAAGGAGATAAAAATGACTCAGCTGAACTAGAGTGCACAAGAACATGTGACTATATAAGAATGGTGTATGTGAAGGGTGGGTGAGTGCATGAATATGTGTGTGGGCAAGCTTAAAACTATGTGGGCCCATATGTGTGTATAAGTAACCTAGTGCATACATTTTATGGAGTAACATATTTCATGTATTGGTGTGCGTGTGCATATGTGTATGTGTATGCAAATGCATGGGCCAGTGTATGGGAGCATGTGCGTGTATGTATACAAGTAACCTAGTGTGTGTGCATTGTGTGAAGTGATGTGCATTTCGTGTATGTGTGTGTGCATATGGACATGTGTATGTATATATGAGTGAGACTATTGTGTGTAAACATATATTTAAATACATATAAACGTTTTTTTTTTATGAATTGCTATACAAAAAAAACCCATTAAATTGAAGGATTACTCAATACCTATTTGTAGAATAACATATTCATTCAAAAGGTGACATTCAATCTTATGATGGTTACAAATCTGAAACTTCAAACTAACTGTCAACTTTTTCCATGTAAAAATACTACCTGCCTGCCAAAATACATACATACAAAACAAGCAAACAACCAAACAATGAATAGTCATATATACACACAGATGTGGAGGTGCAATGGCCCAGTGGTTAGGGCAGCGGACTCGCGGTCGTAAGATCGCAGTTTCGATTCCCAGACCAAATGTGTTTATTGAGCGAAAAACACCTAAAGCTCCATGAGGCTCTGGCAGGGGAGGGTGGGGTGGCGAACCCTGCTGTACACTTTCATCACAACTATCTCTCACTCTTTCTTCCTGTTTCTGTTGTACCTGTATTTCAAAAGGCCAGCTTTGTAACACACCCCGAGAACTACGTTAAGAGTACATGTGTCTGTGGAATGCTCAGCCACTTGCATGTTAATTTCACAAGCAGGCTGTTCCGTTGATCAGATCAACTGGAACCCTCATCGTTGTAATCGACAGAGTGCTACATACAGATACATGAACATTATATATATAAATATATATATATATATATATATATATATATATAAAAAAATGTAATATCAAAAACAAATAATCTAAAAACAATTTGGAGCAGGAGTTATAAAAAAGATATTAAATGAAGTCTTGAGCAGCAGTGCTGGGTCTGAATATTAGCATTAACGTAGGATAAAGGGCAAAAGTATTGGATAAATCTGTAGGGTAATAAGAGGGAAAGGTAGCTACATAGAAGTGTAAGACTAAAAATGTTGATCATTAAAATCATGAAGAGAGGTGTGAAGGCTTAATTACCAATATATGTATTAATGAACTGGATAATCAGTACTAGTATATATATATACAATAGAAAAAGCGTGGTTGAATATTAGAGATTACTTGACATATCTGTATGTTGGTAAAGTAATTTAGTAACTAGGACTACAGACATGTGAGAGGACCTAAGTAAATTGAATTATGTTGAAAAGGTAATAGAGAAATTTAGTATGAAATATGTAGAAACTATGATAAGTAAACAACAATGAAATTAATACAATGTGTTTGCAAACTAGGGCAGTAAAGAGCTAAAGTAAAATGAGATAAATATAGGGAGAAGTTTATGTCTTATATAATTTTTGTGGTAAGAAGAAAAGGGTTAAAAATATGTGTATTGCTTGAAAATTTTGTGATGGCATGAAGCTTTTCTGTTCAAATGCCTGTCGAGAATAAAAATGTTAAGAAAAGGAATTTCATAAGCCTCTCTTGTACAGAGGTTGCATGAATTTCAGTTTCTTGGATATCAGGAAGAGTTTTATATTTAAATTCTTTAATTCCAAACATAACTACATTGCTTCTAATAGTTTTAGAAGGAATGAGTAAGCTGGTTGCAATGAAACTTGAAAAGATTAGCAGTAAAGCCAATGTATGTATTGGCAGAGTTTGCAGTTTGAACTCTACATTAGTACATTATGTACTTTGCTAAACAATTAGAATTCAAAGGACAATTATTAGGGACAGCACAATTAGAATCATAGAATTGTAGTTGAGGCAGTAAGGTTAAATTCAGTAAGGTTGGAAGCAATAATTTAAGATTTAGTGTAGTGAAATATGAAATCTTAATTCTGCTCATATTAAAAATTCTATAATACTTATTGTTGTTGTAGAGAATGTTTTGCAAGTAAAATAAAAAAAAATGTTAAATTTGTGTATAAGGTTACTAATTTAGATAAAAGATTAAATGAATTTTTTCTGCTTCTATACAGAGTATAATAGTAAATTGAGGATTTGTTACAGATTTGTTTATTGGCAAAAGAAGGGAAAATATAAGAGATACATTTTTAACTAAATCATTAATATTCCTCAGGTAGTTGGATATTTATACATAAGAATATCCTGTGCTTTATTAGGCTTTTTGTAAAAGTAGCATAAATCAATGGTGAGATTCCATTTAAATTAAATGTAGTATGTATATATGGGAATAAACCCATAATTCATTCAAAAGAGGTGGAAATTTTCCTTATGTCTAACAGTAAAATGAGGGTTACAGTTCTTACAAACCAGAAAACCACTAAATCTGAAAAAGTCCAAAGTGTCTAAAAAATGGCTAAATGTTCCATGTTTTAAGAGCAGGACTGTACAATACTACTGAAAGACTTTAATTGCCAAAAACATTTCTAGTTCAAGGGTTTCAGGCATCAAAAGTCTTATCACATAAATTTGAAGGAATATACCAATCCCATTTCCTTGTGGTGACATTGCTGAGAATAAAGAAAACCATCAATATTGTGCAATACATAGGTTTGATTGCAGTACAAGCAAATATCCCACCAGAAGAATAAAAAAAATAAAAATATACAAGTTAAAAAGTGAACCACAAAATCTACTGAGACTAGAAATTCATGTGCATAGTAGTCAGTAGGATGAATAAAGTTAATAGAACTAGCTTGGTAACATTCCTTCTTGAGATTGATATACAACATATTTTTGTCCCCAACTTGAAAGTATATGAAGACTTAACAAATTATTCAGAGGAAATCTGTGAGGCACAAGGATGGTGATATATATTATTCTTAGAAGCAGTATGTCAAAACTTTGAGATAACATCAACAGTACACTACATATATTGCATCAGATTCATGGAAGAGAGCAATGAGAAGGGGGGGGGGATAGGTTGCATCTCACTGACTTGGTACAAATGTGCAAAAGGCCTAGGCTGAGAGCAAAGGAAAGGTTATTCTCAATAATGAAAATAAAAGTTTGTAGCTCACAGGATGGACACAGTTAACAGATAACTACATTAATAGTAAGAAAACAGATAGGTAGCAATGTAGTGCTTTTTTTATGATCATTACAGACATTCCTAGAGGGAGTAATAATACTGAATGTCATTATATTTGCCAGCTGATGTGTAGAAATTTGTATATACATTACAATTGGATGATATATCAAATATTAAATCTCAAAACTTCTGAAGTAGATTGACCATAAGCTTAAATTCAAGAATATTATCTCACATCTAGACCTCATGCTTAAGAATTAAGTAACAATTGCAGCAGAAACTGTGTTTCCTACCAAAAGTTCAACTTCGTATCAGTAGCTGTATTAACACACAATTGAGGAAGGTACCAAAAAAGAATCAGCAACATGACATAAAGATGTGTGGTTGTCAATTGTAACTCTTTGCTCAGTCAGTCATATTAACTGTAAAACTTGTCAAGCAAAGTATAGGTTACACTTCTTCACCAGAATTTCACTGCTCTATAATCTATTGTTTTCTTTCAGCAGTATCTTAAGGCAAATTGTATGCTTGAAAACAAGAGAAACAAAGTGCTTAGTGCATGAAAATCAAAACCCTTTGAGATGTGAGCTGACAGTATTAGTTAAGTGTGTAGTTTGTAGTCACAGAACAATCAAATTTCACAAGACCAAGGAACACTGAAAGCAGCAGAGATCAGCATAACATTCTCAAATAACAAACCTTAAGATTACAAGTAAAGCTTTTGTTCTAATGATTTGTTATGAAAGATATTATGGAAGAATAACTTGAATCATGATTACTTCATCAGGAGTTAGCTAAATATCCCAGCCTTTTGCCTTTCAATGTCTGAATTTTGACTGCAACACTACTATGTAAGTATATGTACATCATAAATGCATCTGAATGCATATGGATATTTATCACACAAAGCTAAATTATGATGGCACATATATACTATTTGATCCAGAAAAAAATAGTGATAAAAATGACTAACTTCTAAAAATCAATATCATACAAAATATTCCAAAGTTAATTTCAATTGTACTGCATGAGTGTTTGTCATCAGATTTGAAAATTATTGAAGTTAGGATCATATTTAAAAATTCTTTATCATAAAACAGTAGATTGTACTCTTTGAAAGAAGATATAACTGTAATAATGCAGAATGAGAAGCAAGAGAGCCAATCACTTTGAGAAAACACTTGTCTTTAATTGAATCTGAAAAGTTACATTTTAAGTTTTTCAACAACTTAATTATTACTAACCATTTTTCAGTGATTAGCATTTTATAAAGATTACTTAAGTAACAAAATAATAAATAAAAAAAAACAGAAGTTGGCAACCAGAACTAGTTATGCCTGTTCTGTGTGAATAAAATAGGTCCAGTTTCATTTCACACTGTAGCAATAAGAGTTCTAAGATTTGAATAATAAATATAACCAGAATGTGTTCATTGCATTTTGATTTGAATTAGTACTTCAGTTTAGTTGACTTGTTGATGAGGCTATATAGACTTTTTTGATTTTTCTTTTTTTAATGTAAAACTTGATTGGGGAAATAGAACTGACCTTTATATATTTATAAAATAAAATATTGTCAGGTACATAAAGATCCTTTGATTTTGAAATACAAAAATGAGATTTAAAAAAGAAATTTGTAACTAAATGATTAAATCAATGCTAAATAATTCAGTTTCTCATCACATAAAACAAATAGGACGGTTGTATAATTGTAGTGAGCAGAAGGAGAGTTTTGTGCACTCAACTCTGAAGAAAATAACACTAAAATATTGGATCAATACAATTGCGAGACATAATGCTGTAATAGACAAAAGAGAGTGTTCCTATTTGTATTAACTATTATTTTAAAAATAGCTCATTAGAGAATGAAGTCCTGAAGGATTTTTTACATCACTAGTTATATACATCAAAAGGAAACTATAAAAATCAAAACTTATTTCATCCAGTGATTATAATTCTTTTTAAAAAAAGAATAAAATATTACTTTAGAAGCAGAGTGCAGAATATTTAATTATAATTAAAAACAAACAGTAGATGTCTTCAGTCAAAGATGAGTATTTTTTCAATCAATAGTTCCATAAAGTCAGATGCATAAAAGATTCTTAACTTTTATATTTTAGATGTTTTTAATGAAAAATCTTTGCTAGAAAAATTATAGACAACTTATTTTAAAACTTATTGTAAAGGCCATGTCTTCTTCATATATTTATTTCAAAAACTAACTCTCGGCCCTGCATTTATTCAACTAGAAGATTACACTTATGCAGAAATTTACAGATATCACTACTGCCATTAATTCATTAAGCCTTTTGACCCCAACCTGTACAACCTCGTTGTATCATATAAAACCTGTTTTAAAGTGTCCATAGCTAAATTAAAATGTTCTATTATAATTCAATCCTTTTTATGTAAGAACCTTCTGCTAAGTTCCAAACACCAGCTTAGTAATAAAAAAAAAAGGGATTTTATGAAAGTTCTCCAAATTCTTGGACATTTTCAAAATTAATTAAAACACACATATACAGTGTGTTTCATTGGAATATTTTACATCTTGCAAAGTGTTAATTTGCTCCATAGCAAACTCTTACAGAAAAAGAAAAAAAAAAACAGTTGCTGATAACAATTCAGACGTGAGAATTTTTGACTGGAATTCTGAAACAATGTAGGTTTGCAAAAAAAGAAGCGAAGATTATGATTAGATGTTTTATAAAATTTTCAGTTTTTCTTTGCAGTTTATGTTAAAATATCTATTGATAAAACATATATATATATATATATATATATATATATATATATATATTTATATATATATATATATACCTTAGATAAAATACCCTTCAGACAAGACCCTACTCTTTGATTAGCCCCAAGCTAGACCTATAACAAAAAGCATTCCAGCAGTGGCCAACTGGTATTTTGTCTATTATATTAGGGACTACATGACCAAGGTGATTTTTCTTCATTTTTTATTCAAAATTTAAGACATTAGGGTGCATTTGACTGCTATCTTTAGCAGCTTGAGTAGAACCCCATATCTTTCCAGTTTTATCTACTCCATTCCTACTTGAATCTTTGCGTCTTTAACATTTACAAGTCTCTCACTACAATACATCCCAGACAGGGTAAATATATAATCAGAGATAAGAAAGTCCTAAATGAAGACATCTTTGATTCCTTAAACATATTGAACATACTACTTAATAGATAGCCAAGTCAGTTTTATAATACAGAATATAAACATCTATTCAGAGTTTTGGCTGTGATGTAGTACAGGCAAACAATTACATGATCATTTTCTGATAATATTTGGCTAGACATCAATGGATTTATTTATTACTGTTGATATAAACTCTAATTGTGTATTTTCACTAATTATCTGCTGTCAGAAATTACTGCAAATAAATGTATAGAAGTTACGCCAAAACATTATAAAGTTTTAATCACCAAAATATACTTTTACTTCCTTTCCAATTAGAGTCTCATTCTTTCTTCTGTAATGGTATATAAAAATATATTGTTTATAAAGCTTTAATCATTTCTGTGACTAAAAATAGATATTGCTGAATGAAGCTGTTGAAACTCTGTGTGTGTGTGTATGTGTGTGTGTGTGATACTTAGTAGATACCTAAAACCTTTACAATTTATTGCCTGTATAAGGAATCAACTAAAAAAATAGAATTGCTGAAATAATACATAAATACACTAATATATTTCATAATTTTTTTTTAATCTTTTGAACATGATACATAACATTTTAGAATATATTTTCAGAGAGCAAATAAAAAAATGCTTAAAAATCATAAGTTTAAATAATTAAGCTTTTATTATAAAAGCCATGAGTGTCCTTCCTCGATAATTGATCAATAAAGCTTGAGCAATTCATTGCTCATGAAACATACAAAGTGTTTAGAAATAGCAAAACTATTTTAAATAGAAAATTATAAAAAAATAATTTTGCATATTTACAAAATGAAACAAAAATATTCAAGTAATATAGAAAAGAGGCTTCTTTAATAAATTTAATTTTTTTTTTGTCAATTTGAAGCTAAATATATAACTAAAAAAAAATATAAAATCATGAATAAATGTGTGGAGATTTATCTATGTATGTGCTTTGATCATTAAATGTGCATGTTATACATCTAACATGTCAGCAGATGTATCATCTTGACAGCCATGAAAGATATATTGTTTCACTGACTCCCTAATAAGCTGGAGTGAAAAAGAGAAAGAGAGATGGATGTGGTGGGGGACAGATTTGGCTGTAACCCAAGAAATGAATTGATAAAAAGCAGCTGCTTAATATTTCAAGAATGACACTCATATGACTAATTTTATCAACAATTAACTGACTTGGAATATTTTTGCTCTGAAAATAAACCAGAATCATTTTTTCTTTTTTATTATTTCATGCAAAAGACTGAAAAGTTCTTCATTAGGTAAATGATTAAACAATATACTGATCAATATAATATAATATAAACCAATCAGAGCAGGCACTATTGCATCTTTATTAAAACTCAGATTAAGAGTTCAAAATAACTCATTGTCATTTCAAATAATGTTCATGTCGTCATTGAAGTAATTTTGTGGAGTAAGATGCAACATCTGGTTATATTTGTTTCCTATAAAGTATCCCAGAGGCTTTGAGAAAAGATAACCAAGTAAATTGGAGGCATTCCCCAAAAGATCTGCCTTGTAAGTACAAATAGAAGTTTAGCAGAAAGATTGTGCAGAAACCAACAGAAAGAAACAAGAAACATTGTCAAACAATAACCAAGATTAAGAGACTGGGAAATGTTTATATCATTTAATGATAATATGAATTTGGCTTCAGTAGAAGCTACTTGTCCAATATAAGCCACTGTACGCAACAGACTATCATCAAGCTACTGTCAGTAATACCAAGAGAGGAAAAGTGAATAAAAACCTCCTGATTAGTACTTTGGAATATTATATCAATATATATGAATGGGACAGGGAAAGAAGAAGATAAAGAAAGATTGAACATATGCAATTTGGTATTTGTGATATAAAATGGGCTGAAGCAGGCACTATAAATCCAGACAAATGGTCATTTATTCAAACAAAAATGAAAGAGGTGAAGATTTGAGGAAGACACTAGAGAGATGGACAAATATATTAAAATCTCTATAATTGTGGAGGAAATGAAAGTGTTCGGATACAAAATAATTTTAAAAAGAATCATACTTCTTAGAAGACGGCTGAAATGCATAGAGAAGAAAAAAAAAACTGAACATATATACAAATGCAAAATTAATTTATGAATTACAGGACAGTGAGGAAAATGCAAGATCCTGCTTTTGATTTTCTTGACAGTATCATGGAAGTCAGATGACATTAAGTGTACACTTCTCAAAACCATGCCTCTTTTGAGTCATGTAAGGAAAGTTCCACTTAGAATCAAGATAAAGAAAGCTACAAAATCATGAAAGGAATAGACAAAGTACATGACAGTTTCATGAAATTTATATTCAGCTCCTTCTACATCAAATACATCAGCTACAATTCCTTATCACCATCAAATGATGACTATATACACACACACTTTGACAACAGAAATGCTGAAAATAGATTCAGATGATAATTTTCTAGAGTATTAATCTCATCTTTAGAGTACTTATTTACTTCACTTATATAGAAATAAAGTTCCTTGTTCAAATACAGCTTGGGATGAATGCTCATATTCAAATATTAAAACATTAGCTGACACTCAAAAATCAAACTGATTGAAAAGAAGTGTAAATGTAAATATACTTTCTATAAATGGGATTAATAAATGAGAAAATTTTTATTCAACTAACAATAACTCATTTCAGTATTTAAGGAAATTGCAAGCAAATATCAGGATGTTTACAAGCATGCAATGAGAACATACTGATTAAGTTTTAACAAAGAAATCAGTTGTTTTCAGAGTGTCAAGAAAGGTGTACAACAAAGATGTATGTGTGTCCTGATTTCCTTGTACAATGACTACACAAAGAGAATAGAATTCAGGTTTGAAAACTGAAGGACATATGATCAACAATCTTCAATGATACCATTCTTATAGCTAAGAATGAATTTGATCTGCACAGCCTGTTGATAGAGAAATGTGATAGTGTAACCAATAGGAAAAAACTGACAATAATTATGTCAACATCCTTCTATCAGCATGCTCACAGGAAGCAGATATCACATTCAGGCATTTTCAAAGATCCTCAAACCTCAACATCATTATAGTACTAAATGGTAAATGAACAATGGAAATCAGAAATATTATTGCAATTAAAATCAGTATCACAGAAATAAAAACACTATCAAACCAACAAATGTTTTTCAAACCTACACAAGGCTGATCAGAATACAAGTTTCAAAGTATGAGACCCCTCACCAATGAAACATGGGGAAATCATGATTTTCATCCAGAATAGGATCAACTTTAGCAGGTAAAAAAAAAAAAAAGACATGAAAGAAAGAAATGAAGAATTGACTTAAAGGAAACACTATACAATACTTGTTAGACATGTAAAAATAATCTGAACATTACCTCATTGTTACAAAGAAATAGAAAAACAAAAAGGAAAGACATTGCAGAGGATACAAGTCAGCCACTCATATACAATGTCACTTTTCCAAGTATATTGATTAAAAAAAAAAAATTTATCTTATAAATTTGTAGCTTATTTATTTCTGTTGAAGTAAAACCATAGTTGTGTCATTTCCTATCTGGCACTTCCTGCAGTTTGTGGAAACTTGGAAATTCTGCTTACATTATACCAAGCAGAGGCAACCTTTTTCAAGAAGCGGGCCACATAAGACATGGCTCATTGTCAAGTAGGATGCACAACTAAAAAAATTCAAGGTAATTTTTCATTAGGTGTGCCGTTCAGGAAGTTCAACAGGTTGCTTTACACTATCATCTACAACCTGACACTTTAAAAACCCAACATCCTCGATATGTAAATACAAGTCTTCTTTATATATATATATTTCATGTTCATTAAATGAATAGGGCACCATCTCCAAATGTTCTTACACCACAAAAATTACGATATCACTCAAAGTGACACTGTAAAAGACTTTGAAATGAATGAAAAATATCAGATGATTCAGAAATAGAATTTTGTCTGAGAGATCAAAGTTTAACAAATCAACTGAAGGAGACTATCACAAAGAGCAAACAAGAATTCTCTCCAACCACAATATTTGTTTCTGGACTAATCGGCTGAATGTATTCGGGGAATAAGCTGAATGCATTTCTTATTGCTTTCTTTCACAAATAAAAAATAAAGCATTGCAATAGCTTGCATCAACTATAGCAGCAGATACTCACACCTTATTGTGACCCAGCTGAGACCTATAGTGGTTAGCCTCTTATAAGAAAGCTGGAAATTTACCTTATTATCTAGAGAAGTAAATTTCTTTTAACAAACTTCTGAAGAATATCTGTTGTCACCTTACTAATCCAGGGACAATACGTCTAAAATCAATGATCTTGAATACAATCAGATTTGTCTAACAAGCTCTACCTGACAGTATTACTTCTGGACAAACTGATATAAATTCACAAATCTTCCCAGTACATGCATACAAGTATATATGTATTTAAGTATGTGTGTATGCATATCCCAACCCTCACCCAATACTCTGGAGATTATCTAAGAGTTCAGTTGGTGTATAGTTTGAAGAGATATGCAGTTTAAGCTTTGCAAGTCAGCTGAGATGTGATATGCAGCTTGTTTGTTGTAGTGAGAAGGAATAGCTGCCTTGATATGGTTATGCAAGAGTAGGTTATGCAAGAGCAGTATACATGTCCATGTGGATGTGTGTGGAGGTATGAAATAAAGTCTAAATGTATATGTATATTTGGCAATATTTATTTAAAGTTGTGTATGTGTACATAAGAGCACAACTAGAATTAGTTACAGTTATTTATGGTTTCAAGTTATTTAATTTCAAATAACAGTGTGAAAAATTTATGTTGATTTATCCAGTAGCATTAATGATTGTCAATTGTAAACAAATCTGATTGTTCAATATCAATTGGTTTGAAGACACTGTTTCTCTAGAGGCATAAGATGACAACTGATTCACCAGATGTTTCTTTCAAACAAAATTAGGCAATATCAACTTACAGCTCCAGTGTAAGACCATTGTTGCAACTGGAAACTTGGTTCAGCAGGTGATTCAAATATAATTTACTTTTTTCACAGATGTTAGCTGTTACAAATGTCTTCAACAAAAATCCAATTTGATAGAAAATTGGTAAATCGTTGAAAACAGTTAATGAATATTTAAATTATGTGCAATCTCATTAATATTATTTCAAACTGTATATTTTTGCAATCTAGAAAAATATATAATCATGATCCAGTGAAATACTATATTCCCATTCTAGCATCTATTATTGTTGACAGTATAGAAAATTATGATACGGACAGAAAATTGGGATACAGAAACTACAACTGAAGACAAAAACAATACTAATGTCACTGAAACACTAATTATATATTTTGTAAGGGGCAATTTCAATGATAAACAAGAAACATAGTAAATAATGAGAAATAGAATTTTAATAGAAAACAACCTGAAACATATCCAAAATTTAACTGAGCAAGAATTACATTTAGAATTGGCTACCAATGAAAAAAGAGGGAGACTAAAAGCACAACCAGATGATGACAACTATTTACAAAATATGTTAGTAAAATTTACATAGATATAGAAAAGAAATACTTCCATACATAAAGATAAACAAAAATGTCCCCCCTACCTTAAATAAAGTATACAACTTCAGTACAACACCTTAAAGCAGGGTTAAGTCCAAGAAATAGTAGAAAAAAAAAAAAAAAGATCTTGTAGTTAACATGATTTTTTTTTTGCAAAGTCAGTCTATATAAACATTTTAACAAGTTTTCTCAGAAAATTATATATTTTTTATTAATTCTTTTTCTTTTTTAAATATGAAATAAAAAAATAAATGTTAATTTTAAAAATAAGTTAATTTTACTTTGAGTAAAACAAACTGTAATGAAGTTAAAAATGGAACATGTAGTAGCAATAGAGAAAGAAAAAAATTAAAAGAGTAAAATGTGTTAAATATTAGAAGAAATTAAAAATTTTCCTCAGCAATGGTACAATGGAAACTTTAAATATCAAAAGCTTATTTTCATTGAGAGATAATTATTTAAGCAAATAGAAATTTGAAAAGGAAAATAAGTAGGGGGAGGGGGAGGGGTAGCAGAGAATGACAGAAAAAAATGCTCAAAAGAGATGCGAATTGAAAAGTGATTTTGTAAAGCAATGAAATATAATAATGAAATCATGAACCATATTAAAAGATATTTCAGGTGAAATATTTAGTTATTTTCTTTTTTTAGACACCAAGAGATGTTTTAATATAAATTATTTTAAGTTTAAATCATCCTTAAAGCATTTATATAGGTAATTTAGCAATGCATGGTTAGTAAAGGGAATAATCATAAATTGTGTTTTCTGTTTTAAAACAAGAAATAAATGCTTACAAAAAAAATATATGTATAAAGAAATTACTATTATTTAAATGATAAATTGATTGATCATAACTATATCTTATTTTAATGATCTTTATGAAAATTGAATGAAATCTATGATTTTTACATCTGATTGCTTTAGCTGTTGTGAGAATTTAAAAAAAAAACTGACTAAAACAGTAAATGCACAATAAACTTTGAATAGTTTGATGTTCAGTTTCTTATTTGAAACATATTTTGATTATCATGTTGTAGAATATAATTAAAATGAAATATGATTGAAAACAAAATATTCTTTAATCATTAAGATCTAGTTATAGCGAGAAATATTCCTATATATATATATATATATATATAGGCAACAACAGAATTGGTCCAAATTCAATTGTAACATCTTGCAATGAAATTACTGAACACCCAATTCATATTAAATCACATTGCAGAAGGGAAAAATAAACTAAGTAAATGTTAGAAAATAAATAACTCACTGATATAAAGCAATATTACGAAGAAAAAAACTAAATGATCATTAATATAATTATCACTCACTTTTGAAAATTATTTGAATTATTTGATATAACATAATTGCCAATAGCTGAGTGATAATTATATTGATGATCTTATATAAAAACGGTAGACATATATACATATATA
>NC_068984.1:86888573-86918640 GCF_001194135.2 Octopus bimaculoides | reverse complement strand
AATAACCAACTAAATTACAGTATTTTATCAGAAGCACATTAACATTTACAATTAAAAAAATATTTCTTAAACTTGCATAGTTAACTAAGTTTGGAAACCCAGAAAGTTCATTTCAACATTGTTCAGTGTTCACTGTTTACTGTTATAAACATATTACTGATTCATTTTGAAATAAATTTAAATTAAAAAAAAAAAAGTCAGGCATCATGTGAAATATTTTTTCTCCCTTTTTTTTTTCACTGTTTATCATCTGTTTTCTAATAACAAAAAATAAAAAAAGAAAAGGAATCAACTGTGCTACTCTTCCTAATCAATAAAATAATATCAGTAAGGTATTGGTATCAATTCAACAAACTATATTCCTTATTTTTGGCTTTGTGTACAGTCAAATAAATAGATCAGATCATGGTATTAAATTTGCTTTAAAGAAAATATTTGGGTAACCTTGATTATAAATATTGTTGTATTTAGGGAACACACACGTGTTGGTTGTAGCTTAGTTAAGTTTTATTATCAATTAATTAGATAAGTTACTTCATTAATTGATTAATTAATTGACTAACTATCTAAATAATTGATAATAAAACTTGAAGTGTACTACAGTTAGTGTGTGTGGTATATTGGCACTATGACCCTCTCAAAATACAACAATACCAATTTCAACAGATGATTTCATGTCAAGAATCCTGCAAAACAAATACAAAAGTGATTATAAATAGCTTTCTGTATTCTTAATATGCTGTAAGAACTGTACATCACAATATGATTTAAGATGCCCAAAATAAGGGCTATTTCAAAATTATTCAATGCAGAATAATGTATCTAAAAATTAAATAAAAGAAATCAAGCCAAAAAAGCTGATTTAAATCATTTAAATTAAAAATAGGGAGCAGCATCAAATCAATATTCTCTACTGAAGAAAGAAGTGGCCTGTAGAATAGATTATGGTTTCTGAAACAACATTCTTTACACACTTTCTGAATTTAATAAAGAAATTAAAACAGAAATGCAAGCAAATAGACTGGCTAACAATATAATTTTGTGTTAAAAATGACAATATCATCATCATCAGCAGCTTAGCATCCATTTTTTTCTCTCTTTTTTTTTCACAAAAACGTTGGAGTGCAATTTTTAACCAATATAAATACAAATTAAAATCTTTGATTCACATGTTTATGAATTTTTAAAATAGATCTTTCAGTTCTTATAACGAAGTTGGTTTTGAAAATTGGAGCATTCAAGCATAATCTAGGAATTTTTACATTATAAATAATAACAGCCAATAATAATTCATGTTGGTCTATTGAATCATTTGGAGATTATGAGAGCAGAATTTTCTTTTATTGTGTGTGATACAACTGTTATATTGTGCACACGGATATATATTACTAAACTAACCCTCAGATCTTTCTCTTGACAGAATTAAACGTAACAGATCAGGCGTATCTGAAATGAATAAAAATTCATTTAAATTGGTTTAACTTAGATAACACAGCACCATGTATAAAAGCGCCATGACATTAATAGAGAAATGTAACTACAGACTAAAGATTTGGTTAAGGATAAAACCTCAAATCTGTAGTCACACTAGATGTCCTGTAGCATGGTGCTTGATATTAACAAGATGAGAAAGTTATACTCATTTCACGGAGCTTAAATATAAGCTTACTTTGTTTTTAACAATAAATGTAGTTGGAAAAGATGAGAATTTAAGATTATGTCATTTGGTTATACGGCAGTTGATGTCTTTGGTCGATTTTTACCTCGACGTTGTGCCAAAGATGAAGCCCCAACAGGCTCAAGTGTGGTCTTTGGTTGAGAGGTAAGAGCCTTGTAAGTAGCTACCATAGCACCCTGTAAAATAAATTTTGAAAAGTATTAGCAGTGAATAGTACTTCTTTATAATCAGCTTAGTCAAAAATAATGCAAATACAATTCTTGGTATTAAAACACAAACATGGTGAAATAATGGTAGAGATAGAAGTTGGAATGTATAGATATGTACACACACACACACCTACATTTGGACTTCTTACCTAATATGCCCCTGATAAGTTGACCCCATCGCCTATTTGATGTCCTTTCATCTCTATCCCCAACACTATCTTTACAACTCATCTCCCCATTGCTCACTAACTTGTCCAACCCTCTTGTCTCTCTGACATTCACCCTCTTTCTAACTTGTATCACGTCAACCATAAAATAAGAGATAGTATTGAATCTGCAAATATTCTACTACTCTGTTCACCTTATCTCTTCCATTAAGACATTTGTGTATGAGGGACAGCAATGGATCTGTTCATTTCCAAGTTTCCTTCTATTACCCTTTCTGTGCTGCCAGCTTTCACCTGATCTCTCTCTGACATTAGTTGCCATTTGCTGTCTCTTACCCCAGCACAGTCACTCTTCACTTCATTCTCTACTGCCTCCACACCTCAATCGTTATATTTCTCTCATAATATTGTCACTCCTCTCGCCTATTCCCCTGGGTCCTGGTATCAGTGTTTTCTCTTCTGTTCATCTCTTCTTGGTCATTCTGCCATGAATAAACATAGACTCTATAAGGTGAAGAGAGTCCTAGTTGTGTTAAGGAGACATAGCTCTTTTAGTGTTGGTGCAATGACAAATTACACCAAGGACATAGTAAAGTGACTTGTGTAAGGAAGGACAGCAGAAATCATGTGAAAATTGGGACATATAAACAAGACATGGTCCTTAGACCCATCTTAGAGGGCAGTAACTTTGAATAAGAACTAATTTTGGACTGTGACAACCCAGCTAAACCATGCCAGCATGGAAAGCTGATATAAAATGATGATGCTGATGATGAAAAACCTCAATTGTCTTATTATCATTATTCATGATATAAAAATGTTGCAAATATCAATTTCATCTCTACTAATTATCATCAAGGAATATTATTACTGTTTAAGTGCCCAAATAATTATAAACCATATTATAATTCCAAAACCAAGAAAAATATTTATCATTGATATCATTTTTCAGCTGTCACATCAATAAATGAGAACTTCAAATTGATAGACCTCTCTTGTGTTATATGAGTAACAGTACAATATCTTACAAGTTACAAAATTTCTTCATCAAACATTTTAAGCATATATCATCATCATCATATTTATGTCTATTTTTTGTCAATGTTGGACATCTTGATGCAGTATTTTACAGCCAAATCCCTTTCCTGTTACCAGCCCTTGTTTTCAAGTGCAACACTTTATTCCACTGCTCTTCATACATTTAACTGCAGACTTATTGCTTATGGGAGAAATGAGAGAATACAAATATCACTGGTATCTATGTGTGTGTGTGTGTCAATGTGTATCTATGAAGACACACTGACACACACATATACTTATATAACACACACATGGGAGGCTTCCATGCAATGTTTACCTACCAATTCCATTGATAAGGCATTGGTTGAATCAGAGCTATAGTCAATAACTCTTGCCCAAAGAGCCATGCAGTGGGACCATGCATGTATGTATGTATGTATGTATGCATGCATGAAGGTATGTATACTCTCATCCAAAATGGAGATGATTACCAGCATTCTCAAGTGTATCGTGTAAAGAATCGAGAGGTTTCCCACAAGAAACCAGTGGCTGCCTTGTTAACAGAAAAAAAAAAATTAAAATAAAGAACCCATAACAAGGCTCAACTGAGGAGTGAATGTGTCAAAATTAATGTCATACCTTGACGAGACTGGCATCTTGAAGAGTTAATTTAATATTTGAAGGTAATGATCCTCTGTCTCGAATCCATTTGCTTTTTAAAACTTCTGATGCAGTCAGGCGACTATGGGGATCTACATGCAACATTTTCTGAACCAAATCCTATAATGCGAATTTTAAAGTTTTATGAAATCAAACATTTAAAAAATAATTTAAGGTAATTGAATGAGGATATAAAAACTGAGAACAAAGAAAGGGAAAAGGAGACATTATATTGAATAATTAATAATTTTTATATTGTCAAGTACAAGAAGAAAACAACACTAAATTTATTGAAGAAGCCTTAAAAACAAAAAAAAAAATACCCTTTCCAGTGAAGGATTTGTCTACCACAGCAGAATTGATACCAGTGCTGGTGTCGCATAAAAGGAACCAGTACACTCTGTGGAGTGGTCAGAATTAGAAACCATGCCAGAACAGGAATGCTAGCTGATTGTCTTTTTCCTTTTCCATTGTGAACTGTATGGATAGCTTTATTGAGTTCACTTGATCTAACAGCACTTGGACATCTTCCAGGTGGGGCCAGATTATAAAGGTGTCATCAACATATCACAGTCATAGGGTTGGTTTTAGTGGTGTTGATCCTAAAGCCAAATTCTCAAAGTATTCCATGTATATATTGGCTATTATTGGTGATAATAGCAAACCCATAGCTATGTGAAAGGCCTCTCCTCCAAGCCTTGGAACATTTGATGATAATAATATTAATAATCCTTTCTACTATAGGCACAAGGCCTGGATGATATCAACACCAGTGTTCAACTGGTACTTATTTTATCAACTCTGAAAGGATGAAGGGCAAAGCCAATCTCAACTGAATTTGAACTCAGAACATAGCGAAGGGCAAAATACTACTCAGCATTTCACCTGGCATGCTAATGATTCTCCCAGCTCGCTGCCTTAATATGATAATGATGATGAAGATGATGGGATATACATGTGGGTTCCAAAAAAATTTAAAGATAATTGTGACATAAAACAATAATGATATTATTAAGAAATAACAAAGGACTTACTTTAGCAGCATCTGAGACACAATCCCAGTTGCCTTCTGTTAATTTAATTTTTCCACCACCAATTCTGGCTAAAATATCACTAGGAGTATCATTAGGACCATTAGCATAAGGTGTTTGACTGAAAAAAAGAAAGTAATGGTAATACTAGATATTTGTTACAAAAGTCATACAACACATCAAAACATGGGGACAATATAATACAATTTAAATATGTAACTATAGCAAATTACTTAATATGTAAGTGTAACAATGGTTTGTTTTATATATAAATACGTCGTGCTTGAGAAGACTCATCAAGCCAAATGAAATCGTAGTCACAGCTGATGCTGGTGTCACATAACTGATACTTGTGCTGGTGGTATGTAAAAAGCACCCATTACACTCTTGGAGTGGTTGGCATTAGGAAGAGCATCCAGCCAAAGAAACCATGCCGAATCACACTGAAACTTTGTGCAGCTCTCCAGCTTAATAATTTCAGTCAAACCACCTAATCTATGTCAGCATGGAAAGCAGATGCTAAATAATGATGATAATATATTCATTATCTCTTTCCTGCTCCTACTGATAATTCTCTCTCTCTCTCCCCTACTAAATGTGAGTAACTATGCAGTCCTTCTACAAAAATCTGCTCTGTCCCACTCCTTTCTCTCATACTTTAACCTCCACAATCTCCTAGCATCCCTCACCACATCCCTCACCTCTACTGGGTTTGTAGTCTTCTGAGCTGCATAGCAACCTCAACAATGCTGATGGCATGGAAATAAAAAAACATCCAGAACATGCTGTAATGTGGTTGGTATTAGGAAGAGCATCCAGCTGCAGAAATCATGCCAAAGTAGATATTGCAGTCCTCCCCCACCTCCATAAGATCCTGTCAGACTATCCAAACAAAATGCCAGTATGGATTTTAAATGAGGTAATATTTATTCCTACTTAAAATTAGATGTTCTGTTGGAACAAACTATACTGTGGTAGATACCACACGAGAAACTCTCACAATGGCCCATGCTGCAAAATGCCCTCCTTTATGTCTTGTTTATATTCTTATCTCCTTACCAGTGATATAAACAATAGTGCATTTTGCACCAAAAGCAAATATGAGTGTTTCTCTCATAGTATAAGTTTGTTGTAACAGAGCATCTACATTTAAGTGGGGATAAATATTACCTCTCAGTATTAATACTGCCTCTGTCACTAATATGGATTTTAAATGATGACAGTGATACATGTATAACTTTAAATAAGTCAGCTAAAATGAAGTTAAACCATTTATCTAGGTTAAATATGTCAATCTTATCTTTTCATAAAATTACTTGAAGGTAGGACCTGCTTTGCACTTATTTTGTACTTCAATTGATATATGAGCGACCTTCATCACCATACCTTGTCTTTGAGAAAATTCACTAATCTTACTTGCTGGAAAAAGACAAGTTAATTTTTATGAGGGTCTTAATGACCAAAAGAGTCCTACAGCAACAGTTGTTCAATGAAAGTCCACAGGCAAGGAACAAATCTCTTGTGGACTTCTGCTGAAAAAATAGGAGTATGTGAAAGATAGCTTCCCATTCTCTTTACATCTCAGACTTAATTTGGTCAAACTGAAGAGCTGCATGCAGAAAGGTGTGCTTTTAGCAATAAGCATGGCTCATCCATCAGAACTCTGGTAATAATAGTAAGTCATAGTAGAAAACTTTGAGTACAAAGATTAATTAAATCTGATGTCATGTTTTTCACAGATTTTTCAATAAAGCACTCACTGGAATGCTAACATGTCTAAATGAGGAACAAAAACTGCACACCAGAGCCCCAAATAGATAATTCAAAATGCAATATTTCAAAGATAATAAGTTTCATCACAATTGCCTTGTTTAGCTTTCTCCTCATTGGGTATAATGTCATTCTTACTGTACAGAAGAGACAGACTCAAAACAGTCTACGCAGACAAAAATCTCAAGAACAACCTATCAAGTCTCAATCAGTATCCCAGTCATCCACAAGAGTAACTCAAAGACCACCTGCACTACAACTTTCATGACAATACCTCCATGTCATTGATAAATTCTTGGCTCTTAGCATTGATTGTTTTTTAAGCATGTTAATCATTATACTAAGCTTATGATCCAATGTGTCTGATTCAGAGGTCATCTCAAGCAATCTGATTACAGGTTATTCTAAGGTAAAAAAAAGGGGTGAATTATAAGTTTTGATTCATAACAAGGTGCTTCTTAGCAGCTGATAAAGAGTAAAAATAATACCAGTCATTCTAAGGCCAGGTATTAGAGCAAATATTTCATTGATGTTCATGTGAGAGCTGTTCAGTTCTAAAACCTAGAAAATAGCTTTCTGACAGTAAAAATAAAAATAAAAAAGTAGAAAGAACGAAAGAAAGAAAGAAATGAATATACTTCAAGGGAATTATATTAGTTGAAAGGAAATTAGTATAACAGATATGATGAGATGATCTGAAACCAATGCAGTCAGTATATCAGAATTATAAGGATCAAATCACTTTCAAAATATGTGAAGGAAGCAATCACTAGAATGCTAACATGTCTAAATGAGGAACAAAAACTGCACACCAGAGCCCCACATAGATATTTCAAAGATAAGTTTCATCACAATTGCCTTGTTTAGCTCTCTCCTCATTGGGTACAATGTCATTCTTATTGTACAGAAGAGAGACTCAAAACAGTCTATGCAGAGAAAAATCTCAAGAACAACCTATCAAGTTGCAATCAATATAAATACATTGGAGTCTTGCATGGAATCAAAGAGATGAACACAAAAACAATAAATAGAATCTAGATTATTTCCAAAAAGTTGATGCGTAACAATACATTCATGTATTGAGACAGAAACTGAGCACTGACAGAGTGAGAAATATTATATATAACCTATAGTGCTGGCTTAGCCATCTACTTAAAAAAAAAAAACAAGAAATTTCATTATAAATAAGAAATCACCAACAAAAAATATTGAAGAAATAAAGCCACCAATTACAGATCTACCAGAAAACACAAATGTTAACAATAGATAACAGGGAGAAATACAATAAATTTTAAGATATTAGACAAATGCTATAACAGCTATTTTGTAGTTGGATGCTAGATTCTGGTTGGATCAGGATATATTTATAGACATGAAATAATTAATAACTATCACCACTGGAAAGCATACACATAGTTCAACTGATGAGAAGTTGAGTAAGCAGTGAATGTAGTAGAAAATAATAATACTGTTCTCAGAAATATTTAAATATACAGGCAGAAATATTAGGTCTTATACACCAATTTATATGTTTTGTCTAAACATAGGTTGATAGACTAGTCATATATGAAAAAAGAAAAGAAAAACACCTAAAAGGAAATAAAATATAGAATCCCTAAACTGAATACATGAACTTAAAATCTCTAAGATCAATAAAATAAGAACTCAAAATTCAATTCCTAGAAAGTATGTTATCATATGTAGATTTTGGAAAAAAAAAGAAAAAAAAAAAGTGTTTCTAGAACATACACATTTAGATAAATACTATCAATAAAATACTAAATGGGCACACAATGACTACAGTAGAGTACACAAAACCTAATCACATAAAAATGTAAATGAAAAATTAACAGCATTTAAAACTATTAATAATATCACAGAATGGCAGTGAAGATAAGATGTTAAACTGCTCACTCGTAATCAATTTAAACTCCACAAAGTAGTTATGCAAGTAGGTAAAAAATGTACAGCAAAAATTCCAGTTTCTTGGAGTTTTTTTACCATCAGGTTCATTATTTCAGCATTAACATTTAAGAAAATAAAAAAAAAAAAGAGAGGAGGGGAAGATAGACAGAAAAGAGAAAAGAAGCTGTAAGAATATTCTAGCTGGAAAAGTAAAAAGATAAAACACTGCATGAAACAAAGACTTGAAGTTCTAGCAGTACAGGATGGAGTGGGGGAACCTCAGAATAGCTGACCTACTAGAGCTCACCCACAGAAAATACCTAAAAAATGTAATGATTCAAAGGCAGGATAGTAAATACAGATCATGTACTAAATTTGAGAAAACAACTGGCTACATTATTTCAAACTGCCCAATCTTCCTCTAAGTAAGAAGCTAAACAAAAAATAATAACTGAGCAGATCTATTAACTAGTTATTTAATGTACACACTACTAAACTGGAACACACAACAAATAATATAAACCTGTCTAGAAAAAATAAAAATTACTGAAAGCTACTGAGTGAACATTTATGCAGTATCTGATAGAAATAGCAGCCAACGCTTCCTCATCACATTTAAAACGAAAAAAAAAAAAAAGTTGGGGAAGGCAACATGGAATATTGTAGCCCTAGATTTACTACATCTGAAAAACTATAAAAGATGAGATTATTATGGATGGAATCATTAACCACTGTCATCCATACATACAGGCTTGTTCCTTACAAGTGCTGGTGCCACATTAAATGCACTTGTGCCGGTGCTGCTTAAACGCACCCATACCAGTGGCATGTAAAAAGCACCCAGCACATTCTGTAAAGTGGTTGGCATTAGAAAGGGCACCCTACCATAGAAACCATACCACAACAGACAATTGGAGTCTGGATAGCTCCCCTGCTGGCCAGTTCCTACCAAACTGTCCAACCCATGCCAGCATGGAAAACAGACATATGATGATGATGAATCAGGACTGGCCATGGACCACATAACAACTAAGTCACAGTACTCTGAGACATTTCTGGTTAGAGACTCAAACAAAATTGACCAAATATTATTATTGTGTTATTACTATTAGGATGATAGATTGGCAGAATCATTAGTGTACCAGACAAAATGTCTTCTAAGTATTTCTTCCAGGTCTCTCTGTTCCAAATTGAAATTCTGCTGAGGTCACACCTTTTCTTTTCTTTGGGGTTGATAAAATGCAGTACAGTCAACTCCTTAAGGCAGTTTAATAGATTACCCCACTAAATTTCTTCCTATGTTAGAAACCATTACAATAGAGTTATAAAAGAATATCTATTGAGGAAGTTGAGAAAGTATCAAAATATTAAGAAATAGAAGTAAAATAAAATGTATGTGGGAAATGAATGTAGAAACTTGATGTATTAGAACTAGTTAAAATAACTGTAAAAAAAAAAAGACAAAATTCCAGGCAACACCCATCTACACACCCTATATAAAATAGTATTATTTGAAACAGTAAATATAGTAATTAGAGCCCTTTCTATACACAGAGCACAATTACACATAAAAACTTACTCCATGAACCTGGGGTAAATGAAGTTGGGTTTAATACTGAAGGAGAAAACACTAAACAGAAAGATAAGAATGATTCATAACATAAGCTCATGGTCAAATATTTTCATATGCAATTGGACTTATAACAACTTCGGTATTTTTTTACTGGGCTTGTTTATAAAACAAGGAACAATGGAAAGGACAGCTGACCACAACAGGATTTGAACAAGGAACATAAAGGGATATAACAAAATATTTTAAAGCATATTTTCTGGCACTCTACTAATTGTAGCATTCACCAGTCTAATAAAAAAAAATTATTTAAAATTCATAAATTGCTTATTTGTTTATAATTTTGTGTAAGGAAAAACAATGTCTACTGACTATAGATTTTCCAAGCCTCAATGACAAAGTATTTAATATGCAGTTTGAATTTGTATATGTTAACCCTTTAGCATTCAGATTTATCGGTCAAATGTAATGCTTATATATTCACTTTGTTTTTAATTAACCAAACATTATCTTGCAGTTTCAATATTTTGATGATGTGATTGTTTATTTTTAAAATGACAATGTAGAAACGGTATGAGAAGCCAGATCTGGCAAGTTTGAAGATAAAACAAGTAGAATATTTGGGCCAGAAATGGCTGGTTTAAATGCTAAAGGGTTAATGTCTGAAGAGCAAAAATAGACATAAAGGAGTTCTAGAGAGATGCTATTCAAAGAAGGAAGAATTAGTGTATTTAGTATGGAGTCTGGGTATAATCATCATTTCACATGTTGTCCATGCTGGCATGGGTTGGACAGTTTGACCAGGGCTGTGCCAGACACCAGTCTGTTTTGGCATGGTTTCTATGGCTGGATGCCCTTCCTAACGCCAACCACTCTGAGAGTGTAATGGGTGCTTTTATGTGCCACCAGCATAGGTGCCATTTGCATGACACCGGTATCTGCCACGATTGCAGTTTTACTTGGCTTGATGGGACTTCTTCTCAAACACGGCATAATGCCAAATGATCTCAGTCCGTGTCTCCTCAAAGCCCAATGCTTGAAAGGTGCTTTTATGTGCCATTTGTGTGACACTGGTATCTGGGCCAACAAAAGCCTTATTAGTGGAAACTAAAAGAAGCCTGTCATTAATACGTGTGTGTGTGTGTGTGTGTGAGCATGCATGCGTGTGAATGTGTGTGTGAGCATGCATGCATGCGTATGTGTGTTTATGCCTCCTTATCTTGACATCATGTAATAGTTGTAAATGAGTGTCACTGTCATACAAGCAGTGTCATTCATTTCTATGAGAACATGCCTGGTCATGGGGAAATATTAACTTCTGATTGAAAACAGGTGAGAGTTAGTAACAGGATGAGCATCCAGCCATAGAAAATCTGTCTCAAATAAACTCTGACTCCTGCAAGCATGGAAAAGTGGACATCAAATGATGATGATACCTAACGGTGTTGGAGTTGCATTCTGACAAGTGCCTATGCACAGAAGGTGAGGGGAAAATGTAGTGTCACAGAACAGATCAAATCAGATATGATATTAGCTATATTTTAATTGCATGTGCTTTTTGTGATTTTAGCTGTATTATGTGCCAGGTACGAACAAATAACAATTGTTCTAGCAACAAATAACAGTTGGTGTACCTACCCTGCTAACATAGTATACAATAACACACCCAAACTCCAGATATCACAGGCAGCATCATATCCTTGGCGCTTTAAAACCTACAAAAATTATAATAAAAAACAGGTTGAAAAGAGAACTGAATAAAATTAAATGCGAAATATATTAATGCTGTGGGTGGAAAAGAGATAAAATGAAATATGCAAGATAAGATATATTAAAATGTTTGTGTTTTGAGAAGTCAATTTTCCTTTCTATGAAAAAATGGATACACAAGTTCATCAAAAACTGAAATTGTCAGAATTTATGCAAAAAAATTTACATGCTAAAATCTAATTATATCAAGATAAAGATATCTTAAGAGGTAAATGCTTGTATATCTATACATATATATCATATAAACAAATACTCACACACATAAGAAACGTGCTCAAATTTTCTATTTAACTTAAAAATGGATCTAAAACTATCAAAATACAAAGTTTACACATCTTGTGAAAACAAGCCAACATAAGCAACCAAGAGAACTTCTACGTGGCTGTTTGATCTGTAAGAAATAGCAGCCAAATCTTCCTCTACTCATACTCTCTAACATGTAAAAAGTAGGATACATTGGGCAATGTAAACCAAATCTGCCAAAAGGTGAGATGGTCATGACAGGAATACTTTCAATCTTAGGTCTGCTTGATCAGAGCTGATTTAAGAGCTAAACAACAACAATTCAACATATACAGGTCCAATTATCCCAATCTCTACAAAAGTAGAAAAAAGCTTCCAAATATTTCACATAATCAGTATTACATACAAAACTATAGCAACAGCCTACATACATCAGAGGCATTCCATCAACAGAATCACATCTTAAAATCAAATCTAAGAAAACATTTACTTGATAGGCAAGATTATACGCAACAGCCCACCACAGAATTGTGCTGGCTCTGTTCTATCATAACTAAGATATTCTCTGCTTCATTCAACTTTCTGATTATGCTAAGTTAACTAAAATCAACTTGAACTACTTGCCTCTTCTCTCAAGTATTGTTTTTTGCTCAAACACCTTTTTTTTTCAGAAATACATATTTTAGGACACATATATCATCTATACTTTCTTTTGAGTCAACAAGTGAACTTCAGTCATCTATCCTCTACTACAACTACTATTATTACATTTAATACTTTCAAATAAAAAAAAAAAATTAAGAAATTACTGACAATACGATTTCAAATCATAATAAAAAAAAAAGAAAAAAAAGCATGACTATCACAATAGAATGAAATTTACATTTACCAATTACTCTCATTAAAACTGCTATAGAAAAACGAAACCCAATAGGAATTATAAACAATTCAAAAATGACAATTTCATAAATAATGTTTTTAAAAATTCCAATCTAAAAATATACGAGACACATCAGTCAGTGAAAATATTTGTTACATACATAAATAATTTGTAAATTGACTTGTTAAAAGTAAATAATGCTGACCTCAGGAGCAACAAAGTTGGCAGTGTAACAAGGAGTCATAAGGAGACCATTATCAGCTCTCAGTTGTTTAGCAAAACCAAAGTCACAGATACGCAAAGCATGTGGCGAACCAGATTTATCAGCATAAAGAATATTGGAAGGCTTCAGATCTCGATGGACTACCTGGGTTAAGATTTTTGAAAAATAAAAGGGTAAAAATGATTATTTTATTCATACAACATAGAGCACAAATAAACTATTAACAAAAATTACAAAGAATTGCACTCTTTTTCATAAGTAATAATCAATAAAACACAGATACACTATTACTTCTTTAGATATTTTCATCAAGTTATATACTTTCAGTAGAATTTAACTCTTTAAAATATTCTTTTCTATTATAGGTACAGGGCATGAAATTATGGGAGAAGTAGTCAGTTACAAAACAGATATTTATTTTTATCAACCCCAAAAGATGAAAGGCAAAATTGCTTTCTGCAGCATTTGAACTCAGAAAGTAAAGACAGACGAAATGCTGATAAGCAATATTTTGAGCTTGCTAATGATTCTGCCAGCTCACTGCCTTATTTTCTGTTATAATATAAAGAAAGAGATTTAACTGGTGAAAGAATCAAATGGATCATTTTCAATGGAGTAAATAATCTAATTTGAATAGAATAGCTTAATAACAAGAGTCACTATTGTGTACCCAAGTGAAGAAAGGTCTTCTAATAAGTATTGATTCAAAATTTGATTACAAATGCTGGCTAATATTATACTGTTAAGTCATTAAATGTATACTTCTTGGGAAGCATTATACAAACATTTTAATGTCTTCATAAGGCTCAAAACTAAGAAAATGACATTTTTATATTTCATTTAAAAATATTTTATTCAAAGAATCTTCCAAGTTGAAATGCAGCTAAACATTTCTGCAAAAGTTGAATATTAAAAAGGAAAAGAGAATGATTTCCTACATCAGGATGTATAGTTTTTATTGAATCAACTCCACAAAGATGAAAAGAAGGACAAATAACAGAAACTGGCTAGCTCATTTCCATCTTTTCTTGTTTTATTTGTTAAGGAATGAGCTTGGTCTCCTACAGTATGTACATGCTGAAGGATTCCTCAAGACAGTAAATGTCAATTTTCACTCATAATTGCAAGTTGACAAGTTACTTGAAATGCTTTAACACTTTTCATGTTACCATATCATCTCTGATACTATATGTCCACACTATATTATTGAAAGACAAAATTAACCTCCTCAGCATTTGAACTCAGAAAGTAAAGACAGACAAAATGCTACTAAGCATTTTATTGAGTGTGCTAACAATTCTGTCAGCTCGCAAGTATGCTACTATCACAAACCTTAGGGTTCACATATAAGCCGCAGTTTAAGAACCTATCCAACTGAACTCAACAATAGGAAAAGAAAATGAAAAAGCAATAATGATAACCACCATGATGATGAAGAGGAGAAAAGATATAAATATTGGATAGATACTTACTCCATTCAAATGTAAATAGTGAACAGCTTCAGAAATTACTTGCAAAACAGCACTTGCTTCACGCTCAGAAAAAAATAACTGTCGGAGAATTTTGTCCAAAAGTTCTCCACCTTTCATAAGCTCAGTTACCATGTATACCTTATTCCCATTGACAAACACCTGGCAGATAAAAAGTACACAATTTATTTTGTATATAAAATAAAATTACAAATATTGTAGAATAAACTTGCAAAAACAAAAAAAAAAAGCACAAAAATTGTGTTGTACATCTTTGGTAAGTGATTTTATCTGAGATTGTGTATTGAGACTAAAACAATTGTATATTGAAAGCATAACAGTAGAAATAAACCAAATGAAAAAGAAAGGCATCAGAAGGGTGATGCATACCCTGCACACAAATTTTTTTTGCAAATTATAGTGTGTGTTACAATGCGTTGCTAGCTCCTGCTTTTTAATTGAATTGAATTAAGCTTTGTAAGTGTTTTACTAAAATAGGATTAGAAACCTAAGAAGATGACAGCTAAAAGTAGACTTGATCAATGTCTACACCAAACACGAGTAAAATTTGCATATGACTAAATAATTGATTATTCAAATAATAATCATGATTATGAAAAAGAAAACAAAGAACAAAATGAAACACTTATAGAAAATGTTGCATAGAATTTGAGAAGTGTTTTCAACATCTTTCAATGATGGTAGGCGAATCAAACATATTGTAGTTCATTGTAGGACATAATATGACCACTCGCTTATTGGGAAATTTGTAAGTTCAATTTTTTAAAAATTAAAAAAATTTTTTTAAGTATTACCATTATAGGTATTTATACTCCAGTGAAATTAAATTTCAACTCATAATAAACAAAACCCTCGAATCCATCACTGTACAAACACACTCAATCGCATATCTATGTATTTATGTATATGTACCCTCACGTGTCTACATGCATAGGTACAGCATGATTTATACACAAGCAGACGAGGGTTGAATTCTGTGATGGTAAGATCAACAAAAAATGTACTCCATCTGGTGAGAAATAAATAGTATTTAATAGACATAATACATGTTTTCATGTGCTAGTAATAGATTCTTGTGCTGAGAACATGCCAAAACGAAGCATGCCCTGCATACACATCAATTCTTTTGCTAAAAATCTGCAATCAAAACATTTTGATTCATCTGCCTGCAGTTTTGAAGATAATCAAACCAATTTTCATCATTTCGAGCCACTCACCTGATGAGGATTGCTACCAAATTTGATGAAAATCCATTCAGCCATTTTGCAAACACACAGACAAAGACAAGTAATTACAATATCCTGCTTTCACTTATGCTTGCGGGATAAATAGTTGGTAATAATATATATCACTATGCATCAAAATGTTTTGCTATATATCTACAACTTAGTCTACATCATTGTAACATAATACCTATATCAGTAATCCAGCCAAACTCTATGTAGTTGATATTGTGGAAGTGATAATTTTCAATTGTTGTTAAAGGAAAACATTATATTCAATAAAGAATTGAAAATCCATTACAGATTCATCATATCTTAAAATGAATGTAGAGGAACTGAGGTGATTTACTTAAGAACTATATTCACATTATTTATTGCTGATAAGAGAAAGAATCTGGAAACTGCAGAAAAATGATTCATAAAATAAAAATTTTAAAACTTTTCAAAAAGGATCTTTAAGAAGATTTAGTCCAAAAAATTTTTTTTTTAAAAAAGGGACAGAGCTTATAGTCCTCGCAGGCCCACTGAGATTGTTGATGATTGGTTGATGTTTATATCAAACTTTCAAGTTCTTGGATGCTGGATGTGATATTAATATTTTGGATAATAATAATGTGATTTATGATGAAAACTGGATGAATTTATTAAATCAATAAGTTCAAAACATAATCTCTTCATAAAAGCAATATTAGGAGTTTCAGGAGATTTCGTTTAAGTATGTAACCAATGACTAAAGACAATAACGACCAAGGGGAAAGCTTCTCAGGCCTGCCTTCTGTATGACAAACAATTAATTATGAGCTGATATTCTCTATATCATTTAAATTGTCTAATGGGTGAAAGTTTTTTTTTCACTCAACATTCTTTGTTATCTCTCAACCGTTACAAGATCTGGTTACTAAAAGTAAGACCATACTTCACTGAAGAAATTCAATAATACAGAACATGTCAAGAATTGTCACTTTGCTTATCAATGATCAGACTTACTCTTTCCAGCATGCCTCCATTTAATTTTGAATAAATTTGGATTTCAAAGTTGTTTCCCTTGCCTTAACTATGGATGTAATTTTAATTGACTTAAATTTTTTTAGGTTTCACATTAAGTTTGTTAGCTCCCAATTATAGTCTTAGTGTCAGGTTGGATGAAAAATTATCTGCTACTGGTAATCATGTAAGCCACAACTCTTTCGTTGTTGGACTGTCAGTGACAAAACTGGCAATGTTATCTTGAGGACTTTTGATTGTGTGGAGGGTGAACAGATACTTTGAAAGGACAAATAATACAGGCCTATAAATGGGATCAACAAGTATGTTTATTAGCCACACAGGGTTGAACACAGAGGGGACAAAATATAAAGTAGAGCTTTACTTTTTGGGAAGGGAAAAAAGGGGGGGGGGAGAATTTCGATCAAAAGAGATTGTGGAAAAAAAAGGAAGCCGATTAATAGGGATCATGTATCGGCTTCTTCTCCCCACCACCATCCATTTTCATCAAAATTTTACCTCCCCCCACTTTTTTTTTCTTCCCAAAAAGAAGCCAACGGTCATCCATCAAACTTACAAATAGAATAAGAGTCCTATTAAGTCTAGTATAGGTGACACTCTCGACAACTTTGCACTCTGTTATCTCTTTCAAACATACTTGGCCTTGCCTCTTTTCTGTCACAAGGAGACCTAGGTGAGAGAAGCCCCCTTCAATACATTCACATTCATAACAATGGGAAATACTGAAGATATATAGAACTAATGCCAGCATAGAACTCATTAAACCAATCATAATGAAAAAGAAAAACATGGAAAAAAAAGTGTATAAAATACTGGTTTAAAACGAAAATAAATTCATACATCTCTTAATGTAATTATGTTTGGATGATGTCCAAACCGAAGAAGAATTTCAATTTCTTCTTGAGGATCACGTTGCTCTCGATCCATTATCTGTAAAACAGAAATACTAGGTAAGGGAAATATTTAACGTGCAATATTAAGTATTTCAAAGTCATTACATAAAAACTTTCATTTACAATAACTATTGTCATATACATATACATATATATCTGCATGTGCTAGCGTGCACATGCACGTGTGTTAGACAGACAGACAGATAGATAGATAGATAGATAGATATAGACATTATATGTATGAAACTTTAGAAAACTAATACATGCTCATTAAGAATGAGTAAAAATTAAAACAAAAGTTTCTTAATAGTATTATATTTCAGCTTCAAAAAGCCTTTATCAAAAGAAAGTAGAGACTGAGCATAGCTCTATATCTGCATAGATATGCAGAGGTGGTGCATGCACAACTGTGTAGTGTTAAATTAGCCACCTGGTGTCATGCAACTCTTGCATGTTGTAGATGGTAGGATTTAATTTTTAAAGATGAATGGCTTCCTTAATCCTCAAATTTCTTTTTTTAGATTTGATAGTGATCTATTCCAACACAATTTCAAAGAGCATTAATGGATAACAGGTTATCTAAGCATCTTAGACACAGACTAAGTAATAAGCCATAAATAACCAAATGAAACCTTTTCTAAAGCAACCACACTTTGAAGATAGAATCATATTATTTGCTAGTTGATGTGTAAGGTGGAACTAAATATATAGTTGATATCCATTTTGGGGTATTTTCCCCCATTTTTTAAAATCACTAATATTAGTCCCAAAGCACAAAAATTTTCACAAGTTTCATAAGTAAAACTTACTTGTTATTTTAAAATTCTTAGTATCTTTTTAGCTTACTATAATTAAACAGATGAATAAATAGGGAAACAAAATTACTTGAAATACTTTGCATTCATAAAAGAACACACTAGCAAAGCAGCATATAGCAAAAGAGAACAGTCATCTGACTAAGAAGTGATAAGACAAAACTATTGTGTCAATGACAAAAATACATTGCTTGCTCCAATCTACCTATATTGAAAATTAATTTTTTTGTCAGCATGTATGACCAACTTTGGTATGATATAATGATAAAAGATAAGAGGAAACTTGTTTTCTTTGACTTAACATTTTAAAATTGATCAAAGTCAAAAATGAATAAAACTTACTTTCACTGCATAATCTTGACCAGTAGCCTTATGAACACACCATTTGCAAACAGAGTATGAACCAATACCAATATCCTTGGAGGGAAAAAATATTACAAGTATATTCAATATTAAAATGAAACAAAAAAAAAAACTAAAACATAATTCATTTAGCTAATTATCAATGATAGAAATTATTAGAAAATAAAACTGATTTTATCAATATTATCTGTGCTTCATGAAAAAGCAAGTAACCTTGCTTTCTCTCACAAAAACAGATTCTTTTCTAATATTTTTGTGATTGATGTTCTGCACGAACATCTTTAGGTTGAAGATACCTATAGGATAAACATGAAGAAGAGAGGGGGTCCTAGAAGGCTACAGTTACAAGAGTGGGGCATTAATCAATTAAAATGAAAATCATACAGGCAATTTGTAGTAGGTCAGTAACTGTACAGAGCTGAAGCAGTCTCTAACCTTTGAGATACAGTTTTGAGATACAGATGTTATAGATTGTGCAGTTATCATGACAGATCATCAAAGACTATATATTTATAGTGAATTTGCAAGATTTTAGCTGCATAATTTTCTTGAGTAAAGAAAATATAAACTGTTTCTTTGATATAATTAGGCTATCAGGCCTCCATTGGATGATGTACTCTTGGAAGCATTGACAGCAGTATGAGGTATCAATATTGCAAGTAGATATTTATGCATTTAAAGTTAAGGAAGAGTGAAAATTCATATCATCTGAGTCAAGTAGAAGTAACAGCAGGAAAGTCATTTCTCCACAGAAGGAAGAAGAAGTACATCAGTGTTGATGGCATGCTTCCTCTTTCTAATGGAATATGGGTCTGGGAAAGCCCTGTTGACATACGATGCAATACAGTACACTGTACTAGCTTGTATAACATGTGGCTGTAGCAAGGAATATGCTAGATAATAAAAACAAAACTGACAAAGTGCAGCACCAAGAATGAAAAAGTAGGTGAATACTGAATGAAATGAAATGGGGTGAGAGAGAGAGAGAGAGAGAGAAAGAGAGAGAGAATAAATATGGCAAGAATGACCAAAAGAAAGTTAACTTTAAATTTGTAGGAAATCTAATTATAAATTTATCACCTTCCTTTAGTACATTTTTATTTAACAACTGTTCAATAATATTTATTACAAAATACATCCCAACTTTCTGATAGATTGCAAAAGTATTTTGATTTCTGTTGTTCATGGATCAGTCATTTGCATTATTTTTGAAGTGTTAAATAACAGGATCAAAGGAAATTAAGTTTGTAAATAAGATAAGTACATGGCCAAAACTCACTTCTTTCATTAAAGAACACAAAACTATCTTATTTTACAAATTTTTTTTCTTTTCTGCAGATATTATTTAGACAAGTTAGGTTTAGGGTTTATAATATATCTTTCAGATGCACTGCTAACATACTTATGTGCTTATGGCTAGTTGCTCTTTATTTCATTGTGAAGATTTAAAATTTCATTTTATACATCTGAATGAAAATGATTATAATACCTTATAATACCATGCATGGTTTGTATATTGTTGGCATGTGTTAACAAGGTCATTGCTCAATTGGCATTGTCAAAATGTGCAGAAAAGTTAGAAGAGAAGCATAAAATAGTTAATCTTAATTCTTTTTAAATATTCTAAATGTGTGATACAAAGTGGTGTTCTTTAATAGAACATACGAGGATTGCAGTTTTGAATGTTTTATGCAACAGTAAATCTATCTCCTAGAAAGACAGAATCCAAATTTATGTGTAGTTGGAGTTGTTATGTAAAAGTACATATTGCAAGAGAACATGAACAATAGGATGATAATGGGGATTTAATCAAACCCCAGATCATGTTATTTTCAGCAACTATGAATAGCTATACCTTGAAGATATTTTTAGACATGTCTATCAATGGTATTACATTGCTGTTCCAGGTAATAATAACAAAACAAACTTATGCATGTCTTAAATTATTTTATAGAATATAACATTATACAATTGATAATGAATTTATAGAGAATATTTTGAGAAATAAATTATAATGGAAGGAATAATATTTTCACAAAATAAAGGAATGATTTAATAATAATAATAATTCTTTCTAATTTAGGCACAAAACCATCAATTTTGAGTGGAAGGGTAGACTCCAGTACTCAACTGGTATTTATTTTATTGACCCAAAAGGATGAAAGGCAAAGTTAATCTCAGCAACATCTGAACTTAGAATGTAAAGAGCTAGAAGACATGCTATTAAACATTTTGTTGGTACAGTAATGATTCCACCAGTTAATAAGCTTTTCTACTATAAGCACAAGGTCTGGAACTTTGGGGGAGGAGGATAGTCGATTACATCAACCCTAGGACTCAAGTGGTACTTGATTTATTAATCTCAAAAGGATGAAAAGCAAAGTTGACCTCAGTGGAATTTGAACTCAGTACATGAAGACAAGAAATGCCACTAAGCATTTTTTTCAAAATGCTAAAGATTCTGGAAGTTCACCACCTATAAAAATAATGATAATAATATATATACCTGTTTTAATTCATATTCATCAGTGAATGGAGTATGTTTCACACCAGGAAGCTAAAAAAAAAAGCAAGAAAATAATATACCTCTTTTGATAACAAATAGTTTAAAAATACAATTTTAACTCTAACAGGGAACTAAGGTTTCTGATTACAAATCAACATAAACAAGTTGGTTTTTTTCTAATTACAGTTATGATGAATTTTTGTAGCATGCTATATACTTAATTCAAACACTGTTTACTTAAATCAGTAAACAATGACTTGTACAAATACAGAACAAACTAAATATAGAATGTGATAGATAAGAATTTTTTGTTCTTTTCTAAAATTGCAACAGTATGCAATCTAGCCATTGTCAGCTAAATAGTGAATTTAAGTAGAAATCAAGATATTTAGCAAGATCAACATTAGATTACGGTAACTTTGGAAAAGTATAATAGATTTACAAATTGTTTTGGCCAGCCTTTGCAAGTAATTCTTGTTTTTTGATCAATTATGGTTTAAGAAGAGTATCACTTCCAGAAAATAGATAATTTGATACTTTATTATTACAAAAAATTATGCAATGTAAACTATGAAAAAAGTCACACTTTAATATCATGGGACACAGACTATATATTAAGGCCTAATGGAAAAATATCATTAATAATGATTCACTGCAATCACCATTTAAACAAAGAGGAATCATTCCAACCAGAAATTATATAATTATAAAAATAAGAGCCTGTATTTGTTGAAACAAAATCCTTCTATGGCTATCACACACTCAAAGATATTATCCAAAGTTTCATTCAAAGAGAACACTATGAAAAATATGACTGACTTACCTTCAGAAGGCTATCCGTTGGTCCCAGGTTCTTAGTTATTAAATCAGATTCAGTCTCCAATAAGCAAGGGGCCACAAAACTAAAACCCCGGAAAAGTTGATGGTCTTGCGCACTAACTGGAATGCCTGGAGAATCTATGACAGAAGAAAAAAAGATATTAGTTTTTGATAATTAAAAACATGAACTGTATAAGCTTTAACCTGTTTTCTATGTAAGAATGACAAGCAGATGTAAAATGATGGTGACAAAGTTATAAACTATATTTCAATTAAGCTTCATTACTTTAATTATATTCATGAAAGTGAAATGGTGTTATAGGCACAGATGTGGCTGTGTGATTAAGAAGCTTGCTTCCCAACCATATGGTCTCCAGTTCAGTTCCAGAATGTTGTCCTGGGGATGTATCGTTTACTAGAGTCATTAGGCTGACCAATGCCTTGTGAGTGGACTTGGTAGATAGAAACTGAGTGGAAACCTGTTGTACATATATATCACATATATGTATATGCATGTATGGAAACCTCTTGTACATATATATCACGTGTGTGTGTGTGTGTGTGTGTGTGTGTGTGTGTGCGCACGCACACATGTAATAATTATAAATGAGCATACAAGCAATGTTGTTCGTTTCCAGTTTTCCATGTGGAAATATTACCTAGCCTGGAAACCAGTGAGGGTTGGTAACAGGAACAGCAACTGGCTGTAGAAAATCTGTTTCAACAAATTCTGTCCAACCCATGAAAGGATGGAAAAGTGGACATTAATGTTTCCATTGAAGCTATTAAACAACCAAGGCAAATTTTAGTTTATTTTTCTTCAAACTGTTATGCATTATTCAATAAAACTACTGTATGTAACTTATATTCAACCAAATTATGATAGTACAATAAAACATCCTATATATTAATACAGTGAAGTGAGGGGGTCAAAACAACTTACTGAAACATTACAGAATCTTTAAAATGGCAGCATTTTTAAAGATATAAAAGTTTTCAAGCTCCACCAATTGTTATAGTAAAATAAAAATAAAAATAGGAATAAATAAAGTTCAACTAACAGATCAAACCTTTAGGAGCCTGCGATGTAAACTCTGAATCAAAATAAAATGCCTCATCAGCACGTACAACAGCTGGTTTAAAAGGTGGGTACACCTCTCGCCGTAACAATTTGTCCCAATCAATTGATGCAAAAAATGGATGCTTCTTTATGCCATCAATGCCTTTAGTTCCATAGCCTAAGAAAGAATTAGAAAATTTTTTTTTCTGAATAGTTAAGCATGCATGTTAATAAGCAGAATGAGCTAGTAAGTCAAGCAGACTACCGTGTGGTGGCAAACATGTCAACAGGGAGCAATTTGAAGTTCATATCTATTTTGGAGATTCCTAACAATCCAGTACAGAATCTGGGCTCAGTGAAGCAATTAATGTAGTTTGTGTTGAGCAGCTTTGGTAACATCTTTTCACAGACTTGCAACATCTGTCATCAAGGAAATACTTCACAGTAATTTGATATTTCATGCGTCAGTCTCATGTATTGGACATGGCACAGAGACAGTTTGGGTATTTCTAATCAGTTTAATGTCCAGCTCATTTTAGTATAACTGGATGCTTTTGTTAAATAGCAAGAGGTATTTTTTGTATTCAATAGTTTTAATTCTTCTAGATTTATTTACTTTCTCATTAATTATGCCAATAACTAACAATACAACTGATTTTATAGTGAAACTAAAACTCTAAATATTTAACTTTGATTCAATATTTTCTGTATATTTTTAACAATACTATGAACTACATTAACAGACCATTTGAAATAAAATGATATTATTAAAGCATTCTATTACAAAAGAACTGGTGTAAACAGTAGAATGCAAGACAATAATTCTGAACTATCTAAATTGGAATCATCTTGTTTCTCAATTTCAAATCTCTTCTTATTTGATCCTTCCACGGATAAAATAAACTTCTGTAACATATTTTATGGACTACAAAAACTGTTTTACAGCAGCCATGTTCTCTGTCAAACAGAAATAGTATTAAAAGAACTATGTTTTGTCTGTGAAGGAATGATTGATGACAAAATAGTTCATATAAGCAATGCTATATATAAGCAAACAAACTAATCAAGGACTTTCATCCATGCTTCATGACACTTGCACAAATAGTTCTGAAGCTTTATTCTCTAGTCAATTATCTTATTGATTTTAGTTTCCTTCATTAAAAATTTACTTATACTTAGCCATTCTCTTAATCATCATACACTCATTTTAGCTTTATCATTCAATGTTGAGTCTGATCCATATCTATTATACATAATACCTCATTTTGTCAAACATCTTTGTTTCTTTCAAATCAACTAAAAGAGTCATATATATTTGTTTATATTTCCTGACATTTGCAGCATTAATGTTACAAATATTTCCCAACAATGCAGTTTAAATTTTGTGCCTGCACAAAGCAAGTCTAATTCATTCTACTATTTACACCAAACTTTGTAAACTTCTATCATATAAACTCTACTACAAAAGAAAGTTTCAAACTTATCAATCAAACTTGAGTAAAGTTATATATCTGATATATACAATATGAATTGCTACTATAGAAAGATGTTTACAAATGGAACTATTAAGCCATCGAAGTTCAGTTAACAAGTGATAGAATTAAATTTAACAGACTAAAAACTGGTTTTTAACAATTTGTAGATATACTGAATTTAACTGATTGCTCAGTAAATTTATGGTACTAGTTTACTGGTCTGAGATAGATGAGAAACCAAGTCAACCTCAACCAGACATGACAGAACTCTAAATGGATATAATACTTAATATCGCTAATCAAGCATTTGAGCATTTCTGCTAATGAAAACATCTGTTTAAAACATCTATTTAAGAAATAGATCTTATGTAACAAAATTATATTAAGAAAACAGAAACCAGTAGTTGCTTAGCAGCATTTCATCTGCTTTCCTTATGAGTTCAAATTCTGCTAAGGTCAACTTTGCCTTTCATCCTTTAGGGATCAATAAAATAAGAACCATTTGAGGACTGGGGTTGATATAATCAACTTACCCATTCCCCCAAAACTGCTGACCTTGTGCCAAAATGTGAAACCATTATTAACATTTAACTTAATTTCAGTGATACTGTTTCTGAATATGATAACTATTGTTTTTCTAAACTCAACATTATTAACTAGAAATTCTGTTTTAATATTCCTCATGATGTTAAAATAAAAGTTTAAGTAATAACAAAAGTTGGAACATTTAGTAAACCGATTAAAGAAGCATGCATGGGTAAATAAATGTTCTTCCAATTTATTAAAAAAAAAAAAAAATGGAAAAAAAGTATCTTGAAATCATTTTTAATATTATGAAGTGAATAATTCTAAATAATTTTCATGCTAACGAAAATTAGGTTCTGTGTTAAAGTGAAATGAAATGACAATAACAACAAAAAAATGAAAATTTTAATTGGCAAACAATTACACAGAAAAGGTTATATTCAAACACAATTAGAAAAATACACACATCAAATATTCTAGAATGAAGACTTTGATATATCACATGCAATTATCTTCATCAACATATAATATATAAATACAACACCAATAACAAAAAACACCACAGTTAAAGATTTTTTTTCAATGGAATTTTTCTAATATCTTTTCAAATTAATATGTGTATAAAACAGTGCTGTATATTTTGCCTATGGCATTTAGCAAATATGGCATACATAAAGGAAATCTACATATCAATATCTGATTCACGAGATTTTGCAGAAACCTCTTGAATCAGAAAACACATATACTGTAGTTTTCACTAAAAATGGGGAAAAAAAAGTTTAATAACAATCATTGATATTTTCTATCCAGCATAGTATTCTATTCTATTTCATTCATTTCAGAGGATATTCTTTATGATCTGTTCACTACTTCACTGGTCAATATGTACTTCAATCAAATAACATAAATATCATACATATATTTCCCATGTACCAATACAAGTTTCTCTCTTATATGTTATACTTGAAATTCACATCCATTCATATCAAATAAGCAATTACTAATAGGAAGTTCTACAAGTAAGATTTAGTTCTGTATAAAACATACATGGAAAATAGCTAGATTTCATAGAATGCGTAATAAATACACAATTTTTTACAGCAGTTGTTCACTTTCTTTTTAAACGTGCAATAAATGAAAATGATCATTCATTTTATTTTGCAGGGAATTACAATTTTAAGAAGGATATCCCATAGTGTCTTACTGTGATAGGTACAGAACTAAAAATCACTTAAGTAAGCAGCATGGTGTGAAACTGTCAAGCAATGAAAGTGACAAGTATTTCATAGGCAAGCAGAGCTGGTTCAACAATTCCTGTAAGCATAGCTTAGAAAAAGATCAATTTCACCCAGTTAATTTTCCCTTGATACATGAGACAAAGTTGAAGACTTTGGGAGTAACCCTACTCAGTTACTGGATCACATAAGTGACTATCATCAAGCTTAATAATAGCTATATATTGGAAGATATTGCATCAAAATCTATCACCAGTTAATGATTTCTGGGTGTAGATGATTTTATCACAATGTCCATAAGTGATGTAAATTACAGTAATTTCTCCAGAAATCTTAAGGTGAGAAAATTTTTATGGATGGATTTCTTTTCCAAAATGTAATGAAGTTAACACCTTGGAAAACTAAATCTGATTCTTGAAGCAAAATAAAACCAAAGTTAAGCTTATACCCAAAATGAAGTTAACTATAACCAGACAAGTTTATTTTCTAAAGTTCTCTATAAAAATACTAATGGAAGATTCCATACCTAGTCGATTCTGGGGATTTCTTTTGAACAAAGCCCTGAGAAGACTTTGGGCTTCTGCAGAAAGAAATTGAGGCATACCTAATTTAGCCCTGAAAATATAAGAAAATAATTTTAAAGAGAAAAATTTATATAAGTACATATATATTTCATTGCTAATATATATTGTGCTTGTTAACACACAAACTGTATGAAAATTGTTTTATACTTTTCAGTGATGTAGCTGCCAATTATTAAATATCATAAAAATAAAAACAATTCTGAATTTATCAACTTTCTGGAAAAATTTATCCACACAAAAATGATACATAAAAAACTAATGTAATTAGTAAATAAAGCAATTTAAATATTTCCTGCAAAAATATCAAAATGTACATCAATGCCTCAAACTGACACACTGCATAGTTATATTTAAGAACACAGTATGAAACCTGTAGTAATCTTTATAATTTTTTAAAGAAAGAAATATGAATGCATGTAAGCACCTTAAAGCAAAGCCAATACTCATTTCAGTACAAGTTTTAGAAGTAAGGTAGAAGAGAGGTGAGTGAGAGTGAGGGTGGGGTCAAGAAGCTTGCTTCCTAATCATGTGGTCTGGAGTTTTCTCACTGCTATGACATTAGATCAACCAAATGTGAGTGGATTTCAGAGAGAGAGAGAGAGAGAAAGAGAGAAACTGAAGGAAACTTGTCATATATACATGTGTATGTGTGTGTATGTGCATGTGTGTACTCTTGTCTTGACAGTACATGATGGTTGTAAACCTGCATACTGTTCATTTCCAGTCTTCCATGAAAAATGTTTAGCCATGGGAAATATTACCTTGCTTCGAGACAGGTGAAGTTTGACAACAGTTAGAATATCTGCCCATAGAAAATATGCCTCAACAAGTTGTTTAACCCATGCAAGCATAGAAATGTGGGTGTTAAAGAATGACAATGATATAAAGTTTACATACAATACACATATTCATACATAAGTTAGGATATTATAACATACACACACACACACATGTGTGTATATAACACACACACACACGTGTATATAACACACACACACGAGTATATAACACACACACACACGAGTATATAACACAAACACACGAGTATATAACACACACATCTATATATATATAACACGTATGTATATATAACACATATATATATACACACGTATACATATGAGGAGACCCTCTTCAGTCATGAATGACCATGGGATTGCACCTAGAAAGTTACCCTCCGAGGCACAGTCAGGGCAAGGTTGTTTATGGAAGGCCAGCAGTCGCCCATGCATACCAGCCTCCCCTCTCCACACCACTGATGTTATCCAAGGGAAAGGCAAAGGCCGATACAGCTTAGCACCAGTGATGTCGCAACTCATTTCTACAGCTGAGTTAACTGGAGCAACGTGAAATAAAGTGTCTTGTCCAAGACCACAACACAGCCTGGTCCAGGAATTGAACTCACAACTTCATGATCGTAAGCTCGACACTAACCACTGAGCCATGCGCCTTCACACGTGTATATATATATATATAACACATATATATATCCATTTTATCATTTTATCTAGTTTCAACTCGAGCTGTGGCCATGCTGGGGCACCACCATATATATATATACACACACACACACACATGTATATATATATATATATATATATATATATACACACGAATAGGTGTATACATATACAAATATACACACAGATAAACATGAAACTCATAGATCCAACTTCTCTGCTCTATTTTTAAGTTCCTATTATTTTTTCTCTGCACTGATGAGTAGTATGGTATTTGCAAATTCTAAAATGAATTTATCTCTATGTTTGAAACAGTTGTATGCATGAATAAACTTCTTACAACTTTTTAACATCTTATCACCTCCATTTTTGACAAAATGATTGGATTTGTAGAACTTCATTCCATAAATTAATCATACACTTAATATATTCATACACACATACACATATATCCAAAGGGTATCACAAAAAATGCATACACACTCTGACAGCTGATAAATCAATTTTCATTGCATTCTAGATTCAACCCATTAGAAATAATGAAAGGAGCCAGACTAAGCTTTGAACAAAGGGAATTTTTCCTCGTGTACTCCTAGTTTCAAAAAGCCGTTGAAGTACAAAGACAGTTTAAGAGGGAGTTTCAAACAAATCCACCTACATGACTTACCATCACTTGAATTAGAGATGAGTTTGAAGATAGAACTGTAGAGAATGTTCACAGACATCAAGGAGCTCCACAAAGAGAAAAAGGGTACAAGAAAATATGTGCAGTAAGCAATTTGTGAAATAGGAATTTCAAAATCAAATGACCTTCACATTTTGAAGCATTGTTATTGGAAAAGTTACATTTCAAATGGTACTTGGAAAGATGTGTAGAAGATGCACACTTTCCAACAAAGATTGTTTTGGAGTGATAAGGATACTTTTAAATTAAAAGGCTTGATGAACTGCCATGATTGCACCGTCTCAGGACCTGAGAATCCACATATTACAGAGAAACATCATGTTTATTTACCTGCATTTACCGTTACAAAAACAGCAACATTTGACAAATTGAGGGCAGCTATTGAATAAGAATACACACAATTGCTTCATGTTATCAACAATGTCTGGACCAGAATGGTCATCAATTTGAAGACAGGAGTTTTAATAAATGATGACTTTATAATCATTCAATGTGAGGATACATTTTGGGGGATGCTATGTGTGTATTATGCGTGTGTGCTGTGCATGTGCACATCATCATCATCATCATCATCATCATCGTTTAACGTCCGCTTTCCATGCTAGCATGGGTTGGACGATTTGACTGAGGACTGGTGAAACCGGATGGCAACACCAGGCTCCAGTCTGATTTGGCAGAGTTTCTACAGCTGGATGCCCTTCCTAACGCCAACCACTCAGAGAGTGTAGTGGGTGCTTTTACGTGTCACCCGCACGAAAACGGCCACGCTCGAAATGGTGTCTTTTATGTGCCACCCGCACAAG
>NC_068984.1:86879408-86888283 GCF_001194135.2 Octopus bimaculoides | reverse complement strand
TCTCACCACATGTCCATACCAGCGCAATCGTCTCTCTTGCACGCCACAACTGATGCTTCTAATGTTCAGCTTTTCTCTCAAGATACTTACACTCTGACGGGTATTCACATTGACATTACACATCCAACGGAGCATACTGGCTTCATTCCTTGCGAGCTTACGTATGTCCTCAGCAGTTACAGCCCATGTTTCACTGCCATGTAGCATGGTTGTTCGTACGCATGCGTCATACAGTCTGCCTTTTACTCTGAGTGAGAGTCCCTTTGTCGCCAGCAGGGGTAAGAGCTCTCTAAACTTTGCCCAGGCTATTCTTATTCTAGCAGCTACACTTTCAGCGCACATGTGTATTCTATAGCCATGGGCTTGTATTTTAAGTTTTTAAATATAACAAGAGTATTTGTTATTGTGTAACTCTAGGTTGGCCCTTGATTGAGGAAACCTGCAATGAAAGGGCTCTTTCTTTCCTTCAGCACAAAAGCATCTAAGACAATATTATTCAATGTGTACTTCTATGAGATGGTAGGATTGATATTTTTATCAGGTCAAGCAAATAAGCAAAGATTGTTAGTTTGGTAAAAACAATATGTTTAATGCCTCACCCATTGAATGAAAGCAACGTTTCTTTTAAGTTAAATACACTAAAAGCTTACATAAAACTTCAATTATTTTGGTTAGATATTCCACTGAAAATAAATGCAAAAAATAATTACATTCTATATTGTAAATAGCTTACTTTAAAATCTGTGTCATAGTTTCCTTCCTATTTTCACCTTGGAATGGTAATGCACCGGTCAACATTTCAAACTATAGTGAAAATATATATTTTATTAACAATATAAACGAGGTGCTTTGGTTAGTAAAAGGACAGCATTAAAAAAAAACCTACATATGCTTAAAGTTATTCCAAATAGAAGCAAATCAAATATTTCATAGTATGTATTTTAGTGACTTATGGATGTTCAAGAAAAAAAGCAATGCTGTTGTAGCTCTATTTTCACCAATTCTTTCACCACCACCTAGTGGACTCAGTAAGAATCAGTACCTTATGATTCTAAGTTCTAATCCAACCAAGATAACTGCCTTTCATCTCTCTAGACTCAGTTCATTAAGTATAATTAACCCTTTTGACACTAACCTGTCTCAGACTGCCCCTGGTTCTGCCAGACCAGCTTTGTGTTTTAAAATGATCTAAATTAAAGCCTTTCATTAAAATTTCATGCTAACTTGTGTTTCAAAAACCAGTTTAATAAGGTCAAAGTTAGTTAACTAAATTCTTCATTATTTTAAAAATTAATTGAAAAAGAGGCCATGTATTTCAAAATAAATATGGTAATGAAAGGGTTAAAAAAACAGATTAAATCAATTGATTATACCATCTACCTTTTCTGATTAACACTAAGTTATTTAAGTGGTCTGTATTCTAAGTTGAAGATTTTTAAATAAAAAAGACCAAATAGTGGTGAGACTGAGTTATGAATTTCATGAAAACAAAATCTAAAACTAAATCAAGCACCTTCACTAAAATCTTGTCAACATATACCATTAAAAACGTTTTGATCAGGAGTATCTGGTAACAAAACCCATAAAATTTGATTTTAGATTAAAAGCACTTTAATAAACAAATGGATTGTTACTACACAAGATAAAAGAAAATATCTGGAAGACCATCAAATCCAAAATTAAAAGAAATATGATTACAAAAATTTAAAAAATTATCAAAATAGATATTGTATTTGAGGTCTTCTGTATCAAAACACTGCTCTTTCTTCTTTCAAAGTGTACACAGAACTACAATTAGTTAATATTCAAAATTGAAAATCACCATTAGTACACCATATGACCACCAATCGGCAGCAGTACCATGTCCTTTTCTATTGACAACTTCAGGAGCCATGTATTCAATCGTACCACAAAAAGAAAAGGTCTTTTTCTCATCAAACAATGATTCTTTGCTCAAACCAAAATCAGTTAATTTTATATGTCCATCTGCATCCAAGAGAATACTGAAAGTTGAAGAAAAAAAAAAAAAAATTAAGATAATTAATTAAAAGATCAGAGTACAATAAGTAAATTTATATAGATAGCTAGTCTTTTTCTTTTTTGATGTTTCCTAAAGAAACAGAAACAAAGGTTCTAAACACATTTAACAAACCATCAATCTTATATGGATATTTTAGATACAAATCATCATCATCGTTTAACATCTGCTTTCCATGCTAGCATGGGTTGGGCGATTTAACTGAGGACTGGTGAATCAGATGGCTGCACCAGGCTCCAATCTGATCTGGCAGAGTTTCTACAGCTGGATGCCCTTCCTAACACCAACCACTCCGAGAATGTAGTGGGTGCTTTTACGTGCCACCGGCACGAGGGCCAGTCAGGCAGTACTGGCAATGACCTCGCTCGAATGATTTCCTAACATGCTACCGGCACAAGTGCCAGTAAGGCGACGCTGGTAATGATCATGGTCCAATTGTGCTATCTACGGGCCACTAGCACGGAAGCCAGACAGCTGCTCTCGCAATGATCATGCTTGGACAGTGCTGTTAGTGCTCCACTGGCACAGGTGCCAGTCATCGAATATGGTTCAATTACGATTTCGATTTCACTTGCCTCAACAGGTCTTCGCAAGCAGAGTTTTTAGTGTCCAATGAAGTAAAGATACGAATAAGTGAGCTGGCTACACTTCTGGCAGAGGCCACAGATTATGCTCTCACTTGGCTTGCCAGAGTAAAATAAAATTCGACTAATATTAAACTAGATAACAAGTTCCTTTCTTGTATAGAAGTAAGATAATAAACTCTTAGCTGAAATCATAACTGGCTTTCACTTAAGAGGGCATAAGTTAAGGGATGATACACTGATATGTACATAAAATACCCAAGTATTTGAAATTTCCCACTTTGTTGAAAAATGGCAACAAAATCCTAGTTGTAGCTGTTCGTGATTCACAAAGAAAAGGGGATATAATTTCAAGAAATTGAGAATGTAACAAAATTCATATGCTTGGACCAAGAACAGGCAATGGGGCATATTCTGATCTTATTTGACCTCATCAGCATAAAATGGTCTACTCGAGCCAGCTAAAAAAAACACATGAAGAGTTTTGATCAATATAATTTATGTGATTAAAAAACAAAATACGCAAAAGGAAATAATTCAGGTGGCTAATTAATGGCTTAATTATATAGAATCTATTTTTACCAAAAACATTATAACTGGTTTGATATCCAAAGGGATATCCAGTACACATTTTTTACTATCTTAAAATCATGGTTATAAAGCATCTAATACAATTTATAATTTATCATTAATAGATACATTCAGTGCCTGTAAGAGATGACTAAAAAGGTTGATGACAGGAAAGGCATTTGACTATCAAACACATGCCAGCATGGAAAAGCAGATGTACTGATTATGATTCATGTATTTGATAAAATCTGAGTAATAAGCATTTATTCTATGCTAAATATCAACACACACACACACAAACACAGAGTAGTCACTTAGACATTTTGACAACTTTTCATTTTGAAATTCTGCTTGAAACAAACAAATTTGAACAACCTTCCAATATCAGCATTGTCAGGATGACATTCTGCTACTTGCCATTAAGTGAACTTTTGTTATCACATGTTCAGTTGATAAGAAAAGAGCAAATGAACACAAACACAAGTGCTTGAAAATAACATTATTCCAACATATAACAGAGCATCTATTATTTATATATAAATGTGTTTATAAGTCAAGCCATTACACAATAGTGTGCACTGATCAGAATTATTAACATTTTCTGTCTTTATCAATACATTTTCATCAGAATATTCTCAGGCATGACTGTGTACTTAGGAAGTTTGATTCATAACCATGTCATTCTATGTTCAATCTCACTGTACAGCACTTTGAGTTAGTGTTGTCTTCTACAATAGCTTCAGAAGGACTAAAGTGTTATGAATGAAATTTGTAGTCACAAACTGAGCTGAGGTTCATTATTGATTGTGTGTGTGCTTGATAGGTTAATATATATATATATATATATACACACACACACAACAGGCTTCTTTTAGTTTCCATCTTCCATATACACTCACAAGGCTTTGGTTGGCCTGAGGCTATAGTGAAAGACACTTGCCCAAGGTACCGCATGTGTGTGTGTGTGTGTGTGTGTGTGTGATCATCATCACCATCATTGTTTAGCATCCATGTTCCATGCATGCATGGGTAAAACGGTTCACAGGAGCAGGCCAAGTAGAAAAACTACCTTATGCTACTGTCTGATTTGGCAGAGTTTTTACAGTTGGATGCCCTTCTAAATGCCAACCAATTTACAGTGTGGACTGGATGCTTTTTATGTGATACCAGCACTGGCAGGGTCACCACGTAACTTGCAAGACAAGGAATTATGAGAAGGCACATTTGAAGAGGGAAACTTGTGTCAGAGGATGAAATGTTAGAGGGTGATAAAGAGACAGAAACAGATGTCTTACTATAACAGAAGGAGCACTGGAGGAGGTGACCCGGTATCAGATGATGAAAGGTCAGAGTGTGATAGAGAAACAGGGAGGCAGAAATATATGGTGAAGGTGCATGGCCTAGTAATTAGGGTGTTGCACTCAACCATCACAAGCCTATGGTTTTGATTCCCAGACTGCAAGTGTATTGTGTTCTTGAGAAAAACACTTCACTTCACATTGCTCCAGTTCACTCAGCTGTAAATGGGTAACCTTGCAACAGACTGGTATTCCTTTCAGAAGAATGTTGGCATGCCTACCTAGGCAGCAGGGTGGCCTTGTTTAAAAGCTACAACAGAGCAAGAAAGTGCATTGTGACCAGCAGTTTATAACAAGCATCCAACAGCCTAGTTGATATACACACACATATATATGTATGTATGTATGTATGTATGTATGTATGTAGTGTGTGTGTGTGTGTGTGTGTGTGTGTGTGTGTGTGTGTGTGTGTGTGTGTGTGTGTGTGTGTGTGTGTGTGTGTGTGTATATATATATATATATATATATATATATATATGTATATATATTCATTCATTCATTTTATATCTGTTATTCCATGCTTGCAAACTTTAGAGGATTTGAAGCATTGTTTCTTACAGCTGGACACCCTTTTTGTCACTAACGTTTGCCTGTTTTTCAAACAAGGAGTCTCTTATGCAACATGGCTTCAAAGATGTGAAGTGAGTGGATGATTTGTGAAGTGGAGAACTAACAACACAACCCATACATCTCAACTTCCATTGAAGCAAGACATAAATTCACACACACACAAAATGGTCTTTCAGTTTCTAGATACCAAACCCACACATAAGGCTTTAGTGAGCCTAAGCACCATTACAAGACACTTGCCTACATTCCTGTGCACAAGTTTATTCTTCAACAGAACTGGGTTGCTGAAAAGTCATACTCAATAAATATACCTTGTGCTGTTTAAACTGAGCTACCTCTCTTCACATCAACTACTTGGATTGATAAAACTGACAAAACCCTTTCAAATCAAAGTGATGTTCCAGTATGGGACAATCAAAACCTCCACTTGTTGCAAAATCAAAAATCAACTGAAACTAATAAATGACTAATCATCTTTGAGCTAGGATAAAATACTTTGATTTAGTGAATGTTGCTATTCTGCATAATTTGTACAAGAACATATGTGAAGTGTATCACCATCATCATCATAACACCACATTTCTGTGCTTGAAATTTTAGGTGAAATTTTGCTGAGGTTGATTTTCTAGAGCTGGATGCTCTTCCTATTTTCAACCCCTACCTGTTTCCAAGTAAAGTAATATTTCCCTTTGTCTGGACAGGGAAGACTGGAAGGAAACAACACTGCTCATATGACAGTGAAACTTACTTGCAACTATTGTGTGATATCAAGTCAAGGAAACACATGCACAACAGGCTTCTTTCAGTTTCCACCAACCAAATCCATTCACACAGCTTTGGTTGGCCTGGAGCTATAATAGAAGACATGGTGCCATGCAATAGGACTAATCCAAGGTGCCATACAATAGGACTAATCCTGAAACCATGTGGTTGGAAAGCAAACTGTTTTACCACACATCCACAACACCTATTCCGTATATAATCTTAAAAACTACATTGCATTGTATAAAATTCCTTTTTCAATAAAATAAATCTTAAGTAAACCCATCAAATTATTCCTATGTTGACTTTGTGTTGAAAACCAAATAGTTGTAAATATTTTATGGATAAACTAGAACTTCTTTTATATCCATCCTATTTTTAATACATACATATTCTCAAGTTGAAACTCAATTCCCAATTCTTTACCATTAATACTGTAGCTCAGTCCCATTATGCAACAAGATTACTGGAATGTATCAATTGCAAAATTTTAGATCACAAAACTTGCATGCTTTTGTTTTAAAATAAGTCAACTTAATACAAATTAAATTTTGCTCTGACAAGCATAATTTTAGATATACTGCAATTCTAGATCAACCACCTGAATGTAGAATATAAATAAATAAATATAGCAATTACAGTTTATGCAAAATAGAATTAAAATTTATTAGAATTTTAGCTTACTTTTCTGGTTTTAAATCCCTGTAGACAATGCCAAGTCCATGTAAATGATCTAAGGCCAATGCTAATTCAGCAAGGTAAAATTTAACATCTTCTTCAGTAAACATTACCTAAAAACAAATTAATTAAATATGCCTTTATTAGTGAGACACAACAAAAGAATTTCTACTTATGCTAATATGAAGATTTCAGTTAATAAAAAAAATTCAAGCATTCAAATTATTTATATATGCTGATTTTATACTGCGAACTTTATAAATGCATATTATTATTTCAAATTTTTGGCAAAAGGCCTGCAAATTTTAGAGGAGGAGGAAGCTGATTACATCAACCCCAGTGTACAACTGATATTTATCAGCCCCAAAAGGATGAAAGATTAATTTATCCTTTCAGAGTCAATAAAATAAGTATTAATTGAAAACTAGGGTCGATGTAATTGATTAGCCCCTCCCCAAATATTTCAGGCCTTGTGGTTATAGTAGGAATTATTATTATTATTATAGTAAAAAGTTACTGAGGGAAAGATACAAATTAATAGGAGCTGATACCAAATGGTAGTGGGTAGCAATTTTCTTCACTACTTCAGAGAGTGACGACCCTACCTGACACGAGTCTAGGGCTCAGCTGGCTCCAGCTGACAGTACCCAGTATGGGCCCCTATCCAGGGTTATGGAAAGGAGACAACCTTCAAAGAAATCCAGAGTGGAGCCCCAAAAGCGGTTTAGTGTTCGACTTGACACTCTTCCGGCAGCTCCTGCAACCAAGCTGGTGCCAAACGTAATGCTCTGCACTCCTTTGGACTACGTCAGCAAGGTCGAGAGAGGAATCCTGATGATTGGGCTACCCAGGATTTTGTTACATCTAGCCCAGGACTGTGCAAAACTGGAGAGGACACTTCAGTGCTGCCGTAAAAAGTGGCAGAAAAAACATGGGAGATAGCAGTCATGAGTGATAAATCCATTCTGATTGGCGTAGGATATGGGTGCTACGGGTTACCTCTGATGGTGAGATGGACCCTCGTGTCCCTTTGGTTAGCTACTGCCCACCTCAAGTTGGGCAGCCTCTGGTTAATAAGGTGCTGACCTGCCACAGGCCGCCTGCTTCATTGGGTGCTTGGAGCTAAGAGGTTGACTTGAAAAATGGCCTACAACCTCTGCACCAGGTGAACAATCAAAAGACAAGAAACCACCAGTCCTGTGATTAGTAAGCTGGAATGTCAGAACCATGTGCCCTGGCATATCTGATGACCTACTCAGGGTTGAAGACACAAGAAAGACGGCCATCATTGACTGTGAACTGAAGAGGCTCAACATAGACATTGCTGGACTGCAGGAGACAAGACTCCCCTCAAACGGCAAACTCAAAGAACAGGATTTCACCTTCTTTTGGCAGGGAAGAGATCCAGAGGAACCTCGTCAGCATGGTGTTGGCTTTGCAGTGAGAAACTCATTACTCTCCTCAACAGAACCGCCATCAGGAAGCACTGAGCGTATCCACTCTCTCTGTGCTTCTTGAGCTCTTCGGGCTCAGTACATCTACTGAGCATCTATGGTCCCACTCTCTACAGCTCAGAGGAGACCAAGGACCAGTTCTACAAAGATCTCAACTGTGTCATTAGAAACATACCAACCAATGAAAACATCTACCTTCTGGGAGATTTCAATGCTCACGTGGGATCTGACCATGACTCGTGGCCCATTTGTGTTGGACATTTTGGTATTGGCAACATGAATGACAATGATCAGAGACTGCTTGAATTTTGCACATACCATAACCTGTGCCTCACCAACAAGCCATCCCACAAGGCATCTTGGAGACATCCAAGATCTCACCACCAGCATCAGTTGGATCTCGTCATCACACGGAGATCCTTTCTGAATTCTGTCCAACTGAGCTGTAGTTACCACAGCGCAGATTGTGACACAGATCATTCACTAATAAGAAGCAGGGTGAGGATTCTGCCTAAAAAAAGTCCATCACTCCAAGAAAATGGGCCGACCACGCATTAACACTGCCAGAACCTCAGACCCTACACTGCAAAAATGTTTTGCTGTTTCTATCAAGGTTGCCCTCAGTAGCTGCCCATCCTCCTCTGCTGAAAGTAGGTGGAATTATATCAGGGAAGCTTTGTATGCCACCTCAATAGATACTTTCGGTATGAGTGAAAGGCAAAACCCAGATTGGTTCAGTGCTGGAACCAGTTATCGAAGCAGAGCACGCAGCTCTGATGCAATACAAGAGTGATTCTTCTACAAAGTCACTCGAAGAACTCAGAAAGGTAAGAAATAAAACCCAACTGACTGCCAGACGCT
>NC_068984.1:86873195-86879398 GCF_001194135.2 Octopus bimaculoides | reverse complement strand
CGAAGAACTCAGAAAGGTAAGAAATAAAACCCAACTGACTGCCAGACGCTGTGCAAATAGGTATTGGCAGGAAATCTGTCAGAGTATCCAGTTAGCTGCTGACAGTGGTGACACCCGTGAGATGTATGCCGGTTTGAAGAAGGCCCTCGGTTCATCCGCAACCAAGTCAGCCCCTCTTAAATCAACTACTGGAGACCTCATCAAAGACCAAAGCAAGCAAATGGATAGATGGGTGGAGTACTACCAGGATCTCTACTCACGGGAGACCACAGTCGCTGAGGCTGCAATCGAGGGTGTCAAGATCTTGCCAGCCATGTGCAAACTTGACAGTCTGCCGTCTATAGCAGAGCTCACCAAGGCTCTGGGAAAAGACGGCAACCCCTCAGAGATCATCAAAGCTGGCAAAAACACCGCTCTGCTTCAGCACCTTCATGAGCTTCTGTGTCAGTGCAGGGAAGAGGGTACAGTCCCTCAGGATATGAGGGATGCTAACATCATTACGCTTTACAAAAACAAAGGTAACCGTGGTGATTGTAACAATTACCGTGGAATATCTGTTCTCAGCACTGTTGGAAAGACCTTTGCTCACATTATCCTGTCCAGGCTACAACTGCTTGCTTCTCAAATTTATCCAGAATTGCAGTGTGGCTTTAGAAGAAGCAGATCAACTATTGACATGATATTCTTCATACACCAACTTCAGGAGAAGTACTGAGAGCAGAAAATGCCATTATATATGGCCTTCATTGATCTAACAAAGGCTTTTGACTTGGTAAGTAGAAAAGGCCTCTTCATCCTGCTTCAAAAATTCGGGTGTCCACCACATGCCTCTGAGACATCAGATGACGGAGTGTTTCTGCACAGAAAAAATGATGGGAAACTGTTCAATCTCTCGCGTCTGTGTGCCATGACCAAAATCAGAAGCATCCTGATCAAGGAGATGCTTTTTGCTGATGATGCCGCTCTGGTATCACACACAGAAGAAACCCTGCAAAGGCTCATCAACTGCTTTGAGCAAGCATGTAGTGACTTTGGCTTAGTTATCAACCTCAAGAAGACCAACATCATGGGTCAGGCTACATCAGACATCCCAAACATACACAGACTACAGGAGGTGGAGAAGTTTACCTATCTTGGCTCTATCGTCACCTACAACCGATCCCTTGATGCTGAGCTCAATATACGCATTGGCAAGGCAGCTGCTGTGATGGCCCAACTCTCCAAACAGGCATGGGACAACAATAAGCTGACCAAGACCACAAAAATGAAGATTTACCAGGCATGTGTACTTAGCACTCTGCTGTATGGCAGTGAGACCTGGACGCCATACACACGCCAAGAGCATTGCCTAAATATCTTTCACCTGCGCTGCCTCCGGAAAATCCTTGGCATCAAATGGCAGAATCGTGTCCCCAACAAAGATGTCCTCAAGCAAGCAGGAATAATACCAAGCATGCTTGCACTCCTCACACAAAGACGTACAAGATGGCTTGGACATGTTAGTTGTATGGAAGATGGTAAAATTCCCAAGGACATACTCTACGGAGAGCTTGCTAGGGGCACTAGGTCTGTGAGAAGACCCTTCTTACGATACAAGGATGTTTGCAAAAGGGACATGAAAGCCTGCAACATCAATATTAGCAACTGGGCAGCAGTTGCCAGCAACCATGGAGATTGGCGATGCACCATAGAAGAGGGAACACAAAGGAGTGACAGAGGGGGAGAGGAGAAATGGAAAGACAAGAAAAGATGTCAACAAGAAACTATGACATTACAACCAGCCAGGCAAAGTCTTTACTACCTTTGTGGCACCTGCCAGAGGGAGTGTTTGTCCACGATAGGACTACACAGCCATATCAGGAGATGTATTAGGACATGAAATGTAAAAACCGGACTAGATTATTTTATACGCAACCCCATTGTCTCCCAAGGCAAAAAGAATACCAACAACAACAAACCAAATGGTGGAAACCAAACTGAAGAGGTTGAGCTTCCCAAGAAATGACAAGGGACTGTAATAAGTGGTAAGACACTGTAGAAGACCCATCCAACCCATGCTAGCCTGGAAAATGGGCATAAAATGATAGAAAATATCTAAAATACAATGAATAGAACAAGTTTGTACCAACATTAATTAATATTTGATTACAAAATGTATATCATATCAGCATATACAGTATTTTACAACTGACTACCAAATAGGTATAAAAACTTTAAGTCAATAACTTGACTCTCAGAAGCAGGAAGCTATTGTAATTTCCAGTAATAATCTAGCAAGTACAATTCTTTAATCACATTCTGGCAAATAGATCATTTCCATTGCAGAATTTCAGATTTAATTCTCCATGTCATGAGTGTAAACTCCATACACAACTGTAGTATTTTTCATTAAGACCATTAGCTTTGATGATGATATCACCATTATCAAGTCTCAAAGTAGCTAGTATAAAAGTTGCAGAACTACTTTCTTCTTTTTTTATCTCTTTTTTTTTCTGCACAGAAGACAATCTTATTTTGGGGATATAAATCAAAATCATGAAAGCTATTATTTTGCTTATTAATAAAGGAGTTCCAACATTCAATTACACATATTTGTAGGTACCTCAATACATGAAGAGAAATACATTAACAGTCAACAAATGTATGCAAAATATAAGACTAGTAAAAATCCAACGTTTTCAATACTATGGAATAGTTCTGAATATAGAAACACTCCTGAAATAGCCTGCTTATACTTAAAAGTATTGTTTCACAAATTATGTTGAACAAGATATATTATTATAGATGATGACCATTTAAACATTTTGAATCTTCTGGCATTTTAAAAAATTTAAACCACTACTATTTAAAAAATATATTAAAAATGAAAATGTAAAAATATTTTGATCACACACAACTAAATGAAGAAGAATAAGACTTACTTCTTTAGATAATCTAGTGAATAGATCACCTCCTCGCAAGAATTCTAATATAAGATATAGTTTTCCTTCTGTTTGAAAGGCTGCAAAAAACGAGTGAATTATTTTAGAAACAAAAATAAGAAAGGAATCTGAATACTTAAGTCAAATTTTGAAGGGATGTTAAAAAGATAGGGTGACTTTAAAACAGAGTAAAGAAAATCAGGGATCTTAATGAATCAATAGTGTTGGTAATAAGCATTATATTAATTATCATATTCAATATCTGTTCATTCTGATATGATTCTACAGCATGAACAGGTCTGCAAAATAGGATATCACCAGTTTTTCATTTTTAATTTTTATTGTGAGGTCCAACACCAATACCTCATGTTCTGCTGATATAAGTAACTACAGAAAAATGTTTTCAATTAGCATTCATTCATATATCTGCATGATATCCATACCAGCAGTCATGTCTCCTACATGTATCAACTAATAATACCTTTCATACTCAGCTACACTCTTAGCTCACTTGTGCTCCACTTTTCATCAGAGTTAACACTACACATCTAAGAAATTATAATTGACTCTCTAATCTCAGATCTTCTGCATTCAACACCCATGTTTCCAAAACAATCTGTTTTTGCAAACAGACCAGAATCCAACTGAGGTAACAGCTCCCTAGCTCCTGCCACTGCTGATATGATATGATATAAGAAACATCTTTGGTTTCTTATGAAAACATTGTTTCTTAAAAGGGTCAAAAGGTATAAGTTATGTAGTGTAGGCAATGGCTGAAATAGACCAAGATTGAAATACAAATAAAACATTGTCTCATAACCTCATTTGCTTAAAATGAAAAAGTAAAAACATCCTTAAGAACACATGTAAATTCAGTTCAGTTAAGCTATGACAGGATAGAAGGAAACTAAATAAATTCTTCACTGAACAGTCAATGGTTTCACTTTATTCTAGTATGCCAAGAAATTTCATGGCAATCTAAAAGAAATTTACTCATTACTGTGTTGTTTAACAAGTTCACAACCAGGTTTAATTCCACTATCAAGCACTTTGGCCAAGTGTTTTCAACAGGAGTCTTGGGTTGACTAATGTAAAAGCCTGTCTCACACACACACACACATCATTTTTACATCAGTTTTTCTATGCTAGGATGGATTGGATGGATCTCAGAGTATCTTGCCAACTATTGAGGTCTTCCACCATCCGGCACACATGATAGCAAAAAAAAAAAAAAAACCCAGTCAATTTTGTTGTCAGGTTATTTTTGGCATAGAGTTGGATACCGTTTACATGTGTACCGGTGTAAAACAGTGCATCAAATTGTATAATTTTTTTTAATTAAAAATTAATTTAGTCATTCAATAAACAGAGATTGATAAAATTTGAACTAGACTGTAAAATGAACAACCAATTAAAGCTAATAAAGGCAATGCCCTTGAATGATCACAGTTCAGTGACTGAATAAAAGAATAACAGAATTCAAATGTTAGCTCTATAGAATAATATTTCTCACATAGGTATTTAAAAATCTTTTGATGTGGCTGAATTAATTAGAACCTGAAGCATTATCCTCATTAGTACTTTTCTAGGAGTACCTCTTTTTCTGTGTTTAGCTACTCAGAGCACTTATTAATTGAAACCCTTTAAAGAGACTTCAGACAAATAAGAATATTATTCCCATTGCTTAATTAAAAAGTGCTTTAATTTGTATTATGAATGCTTATTCTGGAATCTTGTAGTGACTAGATGGGAGATGGGTGGTAATTAGTCAAGAATTTGCACAGGTGAATATAAACACACTTGACAAACAAATAGTAAAATATAAAATAGTAAAATATAAAAGGTGTTATACCATAGTGTAATTTAACAATAAAAGGATGATTCACATCAGCAAGAATATCTCTCTCTAATTTTGTTCTCTGTCGATCTCGGACTAAAAAAGAAACATAAGTATTATTTTCATTGACAATGCATAAAATGTCAACAAGAAATGTGTTAACTACTGTTTTGTGTCAGATTAAAAAGTGAAATATCAAATAATTTCTAACATTAAAGTAAAGAAAAAAAAAGCATAACAACATCAATGATATTGTAAAGAGATATATGAGAGTTAACAGGTAATGAGAAGAACAAGTGTATCATGATTTAAAGAAATTATTTCTCTCATAATTTATTTAGTTATTAGGAAATAAATTTTCACAAAAATCGTAATTGTCACTCTAAATATGGATTTTTGCTTTTCTTTTCTATTTCAAATTGGTGTTTATAATGCCTAATAACACTTCAAGTAATTGTTAACCTGTGCCAACTCTGGTTAAGCAGACCAATGGCCAAAAGCTTTCTCATCTTTTTATCAAGTACAATATATCTCGGGTTACATTATCTAATGTGTCCTTCCTTTTTAAAGAAGGCAGGTGTAATTTAGGCAAGATTTGGTTGCTACTGATTTTTAGCAGGTTGAATGACTTCAAAGAGGTTTCTTCATTTAGTTATAATTTCAAAGGATGGTAATATTAATTTTTTTAAATCTCTTAGTTGGGAGGGAAGGCACTGGCTTCCCTCCCAACGTCTCCAAGACTGGTAGGAAGACAGGTGGAGCTATCCTCAAACTGGATACCTGGCTGGAATGTTTGCAACAAAGTGACCTCTACTAAAGGTAACCAAGGTACCAGGTGATTATAATGAATTGGGCAACAGATTAAGCCTATCACTCATATAAGCCATGGCAAGATTTGAACTTAGAACCCAAAGAGCCATAATAAGTCCAACATTCTTACAGTTCCATTAATTCACTATTTTCGATTGGTACTTTTTTATCAACACTTAAAAATGTGTGAAAGGTAAAGTTGATCTCAGTGGGATGTGAACTCAGAGGGCAGAAAGCCAAACCAAATATGGTGAGGCATTCTATGCTTTACTTTAACAACTCAGTCAACCCACTGCCTAAATTTAATTAATTCCATCACATACTATACATTTAATTTTTGGTTGTAATGTAAAAAATAAACACACAAACAAAAAAAAATGTTATGAAAAAGATTTTTTTCATAACAAATTATAAAATAATTACCTTTTAATGTTGCTTTCCTTAAAACTTTCATGGCATACAATGTGTCTTGGTCATTACCACTAATTTTTCTTACAAGAAATACCTGCAAAAAAATAAACAAATAAATTTACAAATATTCTAAGTTTTCAATTGCCAAAAACAAATCCTTATAACTGATGATAAACAAAGCACACAAGCTACAAACTTTACATGTTTCCATTACTGTCATAACA
>NC_068984.1:86867429-86873134 GCF_001194135.2 Octopus bimaculoides | reverse complement strand
TTTTTTTTTGGGGGGGGGGGGATCAATCACATCAACCCCAGTACTTGATTGGAATGTTTTATCAATCCAAAAAGATGAAAGCAAAGTCAAGCACAGTGGTGCCACTATTAATGTAATAGCAAAATATTTTTTTTAAAATTCACGATTGTATTTTTCAATTCTAACTATTGCACTGATTGAATGGTTTCAATATTGAAATCATATAAACATTAGTGTTCTTGAAATATGCATTTTAACCCATCAGCATTCAAATTACTCTGTCAAATGTAATGCTTATTTATTAACATTGTTTTAAATTAATCACGCATTATCCTATAGTTTCAAGGTTTTGAGAATGTCATCATCATCGTTTAACGTCCGCTTTCCATGCTAGCATGGGTTGGACGATTTGACTGAGGACTGGCGAATCATGATGGCTGCACCAGGCTCCAATCTGATCTGGCAGAGTTTCTACAGCTGGATTCCCTTCCTAATGCCAACCACTCCGAGAGTGTAGTTGGTGCTTTTACATGCCACCGGCACAAGGGCCAGTCTGGCGGTACTGGCAATAGCCACGCTCAAATGGTGTTTTTCTACGTGCCACCTGCACAGGAGTCAGTCCAGCGACACAGGCAACAACCTCACTCGAATAACTTTTCACGTGCCACCAGCATAAGTGCCAAGTAAGGCGACGCTGGTAACAATCATGCTCAAATGATGCTTTTTATGCGCCACCGGCACAGAAGCCAGACAGCTGCTCTGGCAGTGATCCTGCTCAGATGGTGCTGTTAGTGCTCCACTGGCACGGGTGCCAGTCATTGAATTTGGTTCGATTTCGATTTCACTTGCCTCAACAGATCTTCGCAAGCAGAGTTTTGCGTCCAAAGAAGGAAAGGTATGCATAAGTGGGCTGGCTACACCCCTGGTAAAGGCCATGGGTTATGGTCTCACTTGTCTTGCTGGGTGTTCTCATGCACAGCATAGTTCCAAAGGTCTCGGTCACTAGTCATTGCCTGACATTGTAGGGTAGGTATGGGAGGCTAGATCTGATCAGTTTGAACATAAAACAGGTAGAATATTTTGGTTTGAATGTGACTAGTTTAAATGCTAAAAGGTTAATGAATAAATTTCCTTAGAAGAATACTATAATGGAATGACATAACTAATTTTTTTTCTTTTTTTTTCATAATATACAGTTGCATAAGAATATTTCAAAAAGCTAATGGGGAATATAAATATTTGTTTGGTGAGATCTGACAAAATTTTCATTAACAATTTAGCTATTATTTAGCTTGAAGATCTATAATGAGATGTATTGCTGTCTTTTTATATAAGTACAGCACTGTCTAAATGTTCCTTTCATTTAAAGGATTGTTTGTGATTTGAGAGAAATGTGACTCCTGTATTTACAAAATCAAGCAACCATATAGAAGTTCACTTGACCTGTCAAAGTAGATTTTTTCTTCTTTTTTCTTTTTTCCTGTTTCTTATACTAATAGCTTTTATACTTTTAAAAATGTTAATTCTCACTATTTCTAGTTAAATTTGAAACATTAACTTCTAACTTTTTATTCTTCTGTTTCAAGGTGGTGTTCACAGATAAATAAACCTCAATAAATATAGGCCCTGGCATGGCTATGTGGCTAAGAAGCATGCTCTGCAACCACATGGTCTCAGGTTCAGTTCTACTGCATGCCACCTTGGGCAAGTGTCTTCTACTATAGCCCAAGGCCAACTAATGTCTGGCAAGTGAATTTGGTAGATGGAACTGTATGGAAGCCTATTATATATATACACGCACACACGTGTGTGCTTATGGTTTCCAACTGCCTAACAACTGGCAATGGTATGCTTAGGTCCCCATAACTTAGGAGTTCGGCAAAAGAGACTGACAGAATTAGTACCAGGATTAAAAGTAAGTACTAGAGTTGATCTGTTCTACTAAAAGAACCCTTGAAGGCAGTGCCCCTACAGGTCTACAATCCAATAACTGAAACAAGTAAAAAACAGATGAAAATAAAAGATAAATAAAGAATCTCAATAATAGATGAAACAATTCCATTAAATAAATCACAAAAGGTATATTTTGTAAATGTTATAAACAGAAAGACTCACAATAATTTCAAACACTGAGAAATATTCAGTTGTAGTGAATGAAATGTTAAGAAATCCTAAAGCCAAAGGATACAGAAAGAAATGTATTTAGAGTACAATCACAATGAATCATTACTCTTTACTCTTTTCTCTTTTACTCTTTTACTTGTTTCAGTCATTTGACTGTGGCCATGCTGGAGCACCACCTTTTAGTCGAGCTAATCGACCCCAGGACTTATTCTTTGGAAGCCTAGTACTTATTCTATCGGTCTCTTTAGCCGAACCGCTAAGTTACAGGGACATAAACACACCAGCATCGGTTGTCAAGCGATGGTGGGGGGACAAACAGAGACACACACACATACATATGTATGTATATACATATATACGACGGGCTTCTTTCAGTTTCCGTCTACCAAATCCACTCACAAGGCTTTGGTCGGCCCAAGGCTATAGTAGAAGACACTTGCCCAAGGTGTCACGCAGTGGGACCTTGGGCAAGTAAATCTTATATAAAAGCTCCATGCTAAATTTCCAACAAAGTTTAACTTATAATCTGTTTATAGGTGCAGGCATAGTTGTATGGTTAAAAAGTTCACTTTGCAACCATGTGGTTTTGGGTTCAGTCTCACTGCAAGGAACTTTGGGTTAGAGTTCTTCGACTATAATCCAGGTTAACCAATGCCTTGTGTGTGAATTTGGTCAATGTGTGTATGTGTGTGTCTGTATTTGCTCTCCACACACACATTAATGTTGTTTTGTTTACATCCCTGTAACTTAGCAGTTTGGCAAAAGGGACAAGAGAATAGGTACTGGACTTGCCAAGTACTGGAGTTGATCTGTTCGACTAAAAACCCTTTAGGGTGGTGCCTCAGCAAGGATGCAGTTCAAAGATAAAAGATATTCTTAGAGTTAACTCTTGTCACAAACATCAAACTGAAGTGTAATACTTTGCTCTGTAAGACAGTAGTAGAGCAGCTAGTTCTATCCTGTTTGAACTGATCAGCTAATGAATGAGCTGTGAAGCAAGTAAAATATTTACAGAGATTAAAGCATTATTTAATTAGCAGTGAGAGTCCGTTTTTCCATACCTGTATGGGTTGGACAGTTTGACTGGAGCTGGTAAGGCCAGGCTCCATTGTCTGTTCTGGAATGGTTTCTGCAGCTGTATGCCCTTCCTAATGCCAGCCACCTCATAGAGCGTATTGCGTTTTATGTGGTATCAGCACCAGTGCTTTTAATGTGGCACCAGCATGTTGAATTAAGTATGTTAAATGTTACTACTATTTTAGAATAATTTTTTTAAATAATCAAATTTCAATAAAAATCAATTAGAATGAAATGGTGAGAATCTTAACGTTAAATTAGTTGTCTCCATGTTTCTCCATTTATTTCCAATCCTAACATTATTTTTAACCCTTTAGCATTAAGATTATTCTGTCAAATGCAATGCTTACAAATTCACACTGTTTCGGATTAATCGTGCATTACCTTGATGCTTTGAGATTTTGATGATGTGTCTCTTTTTAGAATGACATTTTAGGGTAGGTGAGAGAGGCTGGATCTGGTAGAATATTTGGGCTGAATAAGGCTGAGTTTATGTGTCATACCTACCAAACTCATATTACTCAATATCCACTGACCAACTTTTTCTTATAAGCATCAACAAACTGAATAAATTTATTTCTTATTTTCAACATTCTTAAGACTTTCACTATGATTATATTTTGAACCAGTCAATTTTTTTTTTCTTCTTATATAAAATTGTAAATATGGTATGGTTTCTCATATGCAGTATAGTGAGTTTAAAACTTTGATCAACTGAAATTGTCCAAGCAGTTAGTAGATGAGCACTCCCTCTAGAGATGCTAAGAAGAAAAGAAAAAAACAAAAAAAACAAGCGAGATAATTTCAAAGCAATCAGCTGAAATATTTGGACAAAACTGAATTATTCAACTTGTAAGTGGACTAGTTTTTATAGTTCATAGATAAGTAGAATGCAAAATTCTATCAAAGCACAAAGTTTATGCATTGCTAAACTAAGGCAGTGTTAGGGTCGCAGAGAAAATCCTAAATTAGTATATAAAAAGAAAAATAATGGAACACAAGATAAATAACTGGGGTGAATTCAAATAAATAAACATAAATGAAGGATTTGTGCTCAAGCACACCTAATGATATTCATTCAAAATGAAAGCGTATGATTGGTATTCAACACCCAGAAGAAAATCTTAAAATTAGCCCAGGAAGGAAGTAAGTAGTATTTTGTAACCAGGAAGGAAACATCTTTTCCTCAAGATGATTTAAAAAACCTGGCAACATTTAATATAGTGAAGATGCAGCAATTACATCATGCCATGAAAGAATTTTAGAGTAATACAAGACATTAGATAAAGTATTTTATCTTCTGACTGACAAAGTGATTCACACAAGACTGCATGCTTCATATAGTTCAAGATGACACTGGACATGCATAAAGAAGCAAATAAAGATGTCATCCAGCCACTTTCTGCATTACAACACTTAAAACTCATGTGACATTGTTTATAAAATTTTTACTGAGTGACATATTTATTTTATTTCTCATATATCCACCAGTTCCTTTCTTTATAAAAACAAAAAAATACATCTGTGAAATATTCTAGAACACTAATAAAAATGCACATATTAGCAGCAAAGAACTGACTACACATATATCATAAATATAAAGTCCAAATTACAAGATGATTAAGCACAGATACTAAAGCACAGTCACACACATTATACATACATACATACATACATATATATATATATCATCATCATCATCGTTTAACGTCCGCTTTCCATGCTAGCATGGGTTGGACGATTTGACTGAGGACTGGTGAAACCGGATGGCAACACCAGGCTCCAGTCTGATTTGGCAGAGTTTCTACAGCTGGATGCCCTTCCTAACGCCAACCACTCAGAGAGTGTAGTGGGTGCTTTTACGTGTCACCCGCACGAAAACGGCCACGCTCGAAATGGTGTCTTTTATGTGCCACCCGCACAAGCCAGTCCAGGGGCACTGGCAATGATCTCGCTATATATATATATATATATGCATGCACAAATATACACATATTCATATACGCCATGGACTCACCAGTAGTCAGACAACATATGAGGGTTCGACAATTTCTTGCTGAACAATCACACAGATGATTTGTGATCAAATATCTGTCTTTTCATAAGCTCACTTTCTCCATCATATTGACATTGCATGTACAGGTGCACAACATGCCACATGTCAAACAACAAAAGGATTGCAGAGCAACATGAAATGTTTTGCTGAAGAGCACAACGCAATGCCTGGTCTGGGAATCAAAACTACAATCTCACAATCGTGAGAACAACAGGCAAATCACTAAGCTATGTGCCATCATACTCATATCTATATACATATATATATATAGATAGATACATATATACTCTCTTTTACTCGTTTTCGTCATTTGAGTGTGGCCATGCGGAGCAATGCCTTTATTCGAGCAAATTGACCCCAGGATATATTCTTTGGAAGCCTAGTACTTATTCTATCGGTCTCTTATGCCGAACCGCTAAGTTACAGGGACATAAACACACCACTACCAGTTGCCAAGCAATGTTGGGTG
>NC_068984.1:86836644-86867234 GCF_001194135.2 Octopus bimaculoides | reverse complement strand
TATATATATATATATATATATATATATACATGCATATGGATACATTTGTGCATATATATATAGATATATATATGCATGTATATATGTGAGAGTATAGTTTCACTGTAGTAGTCTCAGTATGAAAATGAAACCATTAAAGTGAAAGTATGTCATTGCAATTTGATTTTTTGCGTGGAATCAAGTACCCTGACTTCCTAATATGCTGCAAATCCCTTATTTTGGTTCTGAAAAAGTGAGGTGGGGGGGACCCCGAATCCCCGAATCATCGGAATTGTTTTTTTCATTGAATGAATTCCTGTGACCTCCTAATATTGCAAAATTAGGTTACTTAAGGTGAGCCTGGTAACTGATGGTTTTGGGGTCTTGCTGTTTGTAACTTTTGGTGAGCCATGATGCAACCAACATGATGGTAAAAATCCATGCCATTAATTTGGTGTGGATGGGTAATATCAGATAATTCAATCACAATATATATTTAAATTAAACATGAAAAAAATTGATATATTATCATCACTTTCATGGAAAAATTGAAATATTATCTTTCAGTATTTTATAAGGTAAAATCTTAAATTATTGACACATTATTAATTATCTTATAACAGCAATGCCTGGAAAAATCATGGATTACATGGAAAAATGCGACCATGAAAAGTAATATTCTTAAGATTATAAACCTGGAAAAGTGCAAGACAAGTTATTACACCTGTAAAAGTATAGGACAAGCTATTACTTCTAGTAAAGAATAAGAAACTTTTTACTTAGAATATTGCAGCTAAAATTAAAATTTGAATATTAAAAATTATTTTATTATAGTTTACAAATAACACTATACTTATGTAAGTAGAATTTGGCTAATTTACTACCTTAAATACAGAAAAAAGTGACTAATTAGACAAACTTACAAATTAGCTGAACAGTTTTGTACAATAAATTTAAAAGATGAGAACTTTAAAGAGTGATAAATTAGAAGAACTGGCATTCTTTGCTCCGATATTTTAAGTAAAAAGTTTCTACATTTATATCTTACATATCAATTTGGTACATTTTCTAAGTAGCCATTTAAGTGTTCTACCCATTTAAAAACTTCAAAAGTAATATCAAATATCCAAGCCATACAACCATTTGTCTTTTTTATTGAAATATAATACTAAGCTCACTTAGTACATACAGCTCTCAACACTTAACTTTCTAGTCATTGAGATAAGGTCAGTATTAAATATTATCCATATAAATAAATTTGAAACAGGTATAGAGTCAATAAATTCAACAAACTAAAAATATACTGCATGAAAACTAAGTAATAAACCTGTCTACTGCAATATTAAGTTTCCTGTCAGGAGAAATGCATTCAACCTTAAAATATATCAATTACATATAATCTGTGATCTCTGCCAGAAGTGTAGCCAGCTCACTAATTCGTATCTTTACTTCATTGGACACTAAAAACCCTGCTTGCGAAGACCTGTTGAGGCAAGTGAATTTGGAATTTGGAATCTGAAATCGAACTGAATCCGACGACTGGCACCCATGCCAACCTCTCCTTCATTGGACACTAAACTCTGCTTGCGAAGACCTGTTGGGGCAAGTGTAATCGTAATTGAACCATACTCGATAATTGGCACCTGCGCCAGTGGAGCACTAACAGCACAGTTGAGCAGTGCAGCCTTCTGACTTGCCAGTCCTCAGTCAAATTGTCCAACCCATGCTAGCATGGAAAGTGGACGTTAAACAATGATGATGATGATGGTATAAAAATAGTTTTGTATCTTACACAGCCATACAGACTTAGATAATTACTTAGCTAACTTATTACATGCTAATCAAACATTTTAAGTATCATGCTGAAAGAGCTGAAATGAAAACTTGAAAAATATTTTGATCATATAAACTTACCTTCCCAAAGGAACCTTGTCCAAGGACTTTTAATAAGTCAAAATATGACTGATCTACTTTTTCACCTTCCTTTTGTACATTTGTGATATTTACTTCCCGAACTGAGTCATCATTCTGTAAAAATACAGAGTTGAGCATTAAATTTTGTCGCACAATATTCTGTAAATTATTGAAACTTCAATTTGAATATTATTGTAAACAAGGGAATGAGAAAAATATTTGCACGTAAATAGTTTAGTTTCCAACTTTATTTTTATTTTGTTTAAGTAATATCAGTACTATCTGTGTTTAGCTCAATAAGGTGAGTTGATAAACACTAGGATATATGATATTAGGATATGAGTAAGTTGATACCAGTGATCATTGTTCATTCACTTTCTTGGCCTCCTTCAGTTTATACCATTCTGTACTTCAGGAATTTATGATAATTTCTTTCATATGTCATACAATATCAGTCTTCTGTTAGTTGATATCTTTTGTAACAAATACCTCAAACACCTTGCTTTTCTTTTATTATGAATCAAGTACATTGATTTGTTTTTGTAGGTTACCTTACTAGAAAGGAAATAAAATAAAAAGCACAATAAAAACAACTCTGATAAGAGTGTTAATCAACAGAAAATCACTAAGATCTTTTCCATTTGAAATTAATTTTTGTCTAAGCAATTATTACACTATTTTACATAGTTAAATGTAAATTTTATAAATATTTATTAAAGAATTATTAGTGTAACAGAACATCATTAAGAGTAATAACAAAAAAGAGAAAACTATTTCCAGTTTATAGATTAATATAGTTAGATCAGCATATTTTACAGGCTGGATGCAGGATTATAAGAGACTGATTAACTGTTGTGTGTCTGTACCTCCATCATCATTCAGACCATCTAAAAATTAGATACCAATATTTGTCATGTTTTTTAAGGCAGTGAATTGGCAGAATCATTAGCATGCTGGGCAAAATGCTCAGCAGCATTTTGTCCGTCTTTACATTTTGAGTTCAAATTCCACCAAGGTTGACTTTGCCTTTCATCCTTTTGGGGTCAATAAAATAAGTACCAATTGAGTACTGGGGTTGATGTAATCAACTTAAACTCCTCCCTTGAAATTGCTGGCCTTCTGCCAAAATTAGGTAGCAATATTTGCTATATTCATTCTTGCTCTATTTCAGAAATTACTGAAACATACTTTATCAATGATTATTAAACAATATCAAAACCTGTTTTTGTTTCCAAAGAGGAGGGGTGAAATTTGGCCTTTTTAAGCAAGTAATTCAGATATTAAGTATGAGGCCTACTTCTGTTAAATGTGTCTTATATACAAAAAATTAAGCCATTTACAAAACAAAAATGAACAGCAACAGAAATATGTTTATATACAGATATATATTTGCTTTAATAGTCACATGAGTAAATTACATTCAAATATTGACCATATTTTTATTCTGTTAGTTCAAACAATTGAGTTCTGGTCAAGACAAAATCACATTTCCTTTTCTTATCATTTGTTGACTTTTTTGGTTATTATTAGGTCTACTTATATAATGAAATGGGAGTGGAGTGAATGGAGCCAAAATTGTGTCTCAGGTTTTTGGCATTGAGCGACAATTATCTTTTATTTTGTATTTGTCTCATTCATTAAATTGTGGCCATGCAGGGGCACCACCTTGAAGAACTTTTAGTCGAACTTATTGATCCAAATGTTTATTATTTTTTGCAAAGCCTGGTACTTATTCTATTGGTCTCTTTTGCTAAATTGCTAAATTACAAGGACGTAAACACACCAACATTGGGTGTCAAGGGTGGGGGGCACAAACACACATAAACGACAGGCTTCTTTCAGTTTCTGTTTACCAAATTCACTCACAAGGCTTTGCTCAGCCTGAGGCTATAGCAGAAAACACTTGCCCAAGGTACCACACAGTGGGACTGAACCCAGAACCATGTAGTTGGGAAGCAAGCTTCTTGCCACACCTGCACCTGTATTATATAAACAGTTTCAAGAGTAGAAAATTGGTCTTAGAAGACTAAATGGGAGGTGCAAGACATATATAAAGCAGTCAATTCTCAGAATGAACAATTTTATATAATGTTTAACATTAATTTTAGGCATGAAAAAGCAGCAGAGAGATTAATGCATAAAGTAAGATTAAATTGCAGTCAGAGTTTGCAGTGTAGCAATAGAAAAGGACAAAAGAAATAGGTTCAACAATCACTGAGTAGAAGCTTTTCAGTAAGGATATGCTTATAGATAATGTAGATGGTTTCCTTCTGAATATTCTCTGGGGTGCCAATGACAAAATGTGGAGAATTGAAAGCTATGTTTCATATAGCTTTTTAGACTGTCAGAAGCAGGGCTGTAGCAACAGTACACATGATACATTAAGTACCTTCAATTCCAACCCCTCTATTTACAATTAGACCAATCATATAGTTCTCCAGTTGATTGAAAGCACTTGTCATCCAGGATGGTGGATAATATTTAGGTATAATTTTTACCTCTGAAGCTGGTGTAAAGAGTATATTTGTAGCAGTTGGTGATGCAAACAGGATAGAGATTTGTACTTTAGATGTAGCGGTAATGCATATGGGAGGGCATCCAGGTCTGTGTGAATTGCAACTATGTCAGTGAAGTGGAAGGCAGATTTTCCAGTAAATAGTCACAATATTCTTGTCTACATTATTCACAGTTGTTATTGTTAGTTAACTAGTCAAGAGATTTGAAAGCTTGGATACTGCTCACTGAAATAGACCCTAACAGTAAGAGAAAGCATAATGTTGGGCTTAATGAAGAGGAGAATACAAAATTATCCAGCAGCTGATAAGATTAAGTCTTAAACTATATAGTGTTAGTTTACTCGTCTGCTGCAAGCCACTTGCATCCAGAACAAAAATACTAGAATAATTGTTAAAGTTATAATTAGTCTGAGAATTTTTTTTTCTTTAATTGGATTAGTCATGAGAGGAGGAACAGCACATATAACTTTCTCAGGGCATCCAAGACCAGTGAGAGGAAAGTCACCTCTGACTAGAGAACTTGCTTAAATGCTTGTTAAAGTTAACCAAGAACAATTCCTCCAATGAGCTTCCACATGGTTTCCATCCACCAGATTTCACATACAAGGCTTTAGTCGACTTGACACAACGATAGAAGATATTTGCCCATGGTGCTATACATTGACAGTGAACTTCAAACCATGTAATTGCAAAGCAATTACAGAATCATGCTTAATACAATACAGTAAAATAGTAACATACCAAAGTTTTAAATTAAGAGATGCTTATTTCACCACACTTGGTGTCCACAACTTTTCTTTGTATTTCCTTTAAATTTACACATACATACATACATTTTTGCGAAAGCACAAGTACTATTGTTCTTTAGCCCCAGAATAGGACCTCCTCTGTCATTCTAGATTCTCTCATATTCAAAGTATGGCTAACTAATCTAGATTGCACTTTGATTAAAGAGGGTTTTGGTGGCTCTATTTCTCTTCAAAAGATACCACATATTTCATAAAATCAAAGCATATGAAATGTCATGGGTTTGACAGATGTGATACATTATTACCCTAACACTCAAATATTCTCAAAATATATCTAGATAACTTTTGCCAAGTTTTTATTAGGTGAAATCTACAGCAAGTTTTCTCTATTACTAATCCCCAATTAGTTGGGACTTGGTGGTAGGGAACCTCCAATTAGTATATTTAATCTATCATGTTACACAAATGTGCTACACACCAGTTTCATCAATGTGTGGCAGAGTGTTCAAATTTTCCAATTGGTTATACTCTCTTACTTCACTAACTTTCAGTTTCTGTTTAAAGTTTAGTCATTTTCAAGATATTTGTTAATTTTTTTTTTTCTATTTTATAGACATGATAATTCCGTGTGTGTGTATAAATGGTTAAATTTGTTACAGAAGAAAATGGCAAAAAGAACAATGCTAGATTCACAGAACCTGGATGCAGTATTACAAATTCAAATGTGAGTTAAACTGCAGAAGCTGATCAACTCACAACAAAAACATCAAATCTTCTTTGCAATATTAATTTACTTTAGCTCATAAGCATGAAGAGCACTATCCAATATACTTAATTTGTAATAAAAATTTGGAAAATAAATGTATGACTTTATTCAACTGATATATGTGTGTGTGTGTAGCTTTGTATATAATTCAGTCAACGTCTGATTTGCAATAGTAGATCACTTGATCAAGGTAAATAATGAAGCATTGGCACAAAGCAGTGTTTAGGTATGAGCAGAATTTAGGTTAGTTGAAATATGTTTGTCAAATATTTCAACTACTAAAAGGCAAATCATCATTATAAAATTTGTCCAGAAATTTCAATGAAGTCCCTACATGAAACCTTAGAATTTTATTTTCTCACAAATTCCATTTCAAAACTCATATTTTTATGCCCATAAAAGAAGTTTAAAAAGAAAAGAAAAAAAAAACAGCATAGATGATTATAATTATTTATGAGAAGTAATTGCAACTTATTTTAATTCCTTAGAATTACAAACATGCTGCCAAAATCAAAAATATAAAATAACTGATTTCACTTTTAGCTTGAGATTTATTTTTTTTACCTTCAGTTATTGGACTGTAGCCATGCTAAAGGCTGTACCCTCTAAGCTATAGTTTACACTGATTACATGTATAGATTATATTGACCCTCATACTTATTTTATAGACTGGTTTTTCAGCCATGGAATGATGAAAAGCAAAATAAACTGGGTAAGATATGAACTATGAACATAGTGGGATGTAACCAAACATCCCAGGGTATTTATATAGGTGATTCTGTTGTTTAGATGAAAAATTATTCATGAGCAAATTGTGGCCTGCTGGACTTTCTAAAAGGCATACCTGACAATGTTTTTTTTAGTAATGTGGCCCACCTGATGATAAAGCATGTCTCATGTGGCTCATTTCTCAAAAAAGTATGTCCATGCCAGCATGGCTTTAACATTTATAAGATAGTTGAAATAGCAGTAAGGTAAAGAGCAAAACAATCTGAAATAAAATATCTTAAAAACAAAGTTTTTGTGGGTGAGATTATAAACTCTGGCAAAAAAAAAATCAATATACAAGATAATCTTGGCTGTACCAAGTACTCTTGTAGCCAAAATTGACTTTGTAAAATACAACTTACTGTGTTGTAAGAAAAATTAACATCCAATTCAGTTTGCTTCATGTTAAAATATTGTATGTTAGATACTGACGACTTACATATGTGGAGTATAAAAAGTGTCTTCACATTTTTAAATACTTCCAGTTTTATTTTATTTTATTTTTTTAAATTGATCATAATTTATGAAAATAAATACAACATATGACGGCTGTTTACTTCTATTGTAATTGCTTTTATTCCATTAAAAAAAATCAATATAATCATGTAATTTATGAATTAACAACAGAAAAATTGTTTGGCATATTTTTATACCAAAGAGCCTTTAGAATATGAGCTGTTAAGCACAGGCATTTTTAGACTAAAATGCTTTGGAGAGAAACAGTTTTTAAAGAAAACACAAAAAAATCTGTATAATAAAAGCCAATATAAATGTTGGCTGGTTGGTTGGTTGACTATCCAGTACCACTTTACATCATAAAGAGAAGGGGAAAGAGAGTAAGTGCATGTACTAGTCTTGGTGGCAGGAAGAGAGTAAATAGCAGGGTAGTTATGGGGAAGTTATACAGATGTTATGGGTAGTTATATAGATGAGAAATTTGTTTTAATTTTTATTTTAAGGTAATAAGTATTTTTCTTTTGAAAATCAGTATTTATTTGCCCATTTTGTGTAAACACCAAGAAACATAAGTTATATTACAATGATTGTATGTATGCCATATATCCTGATATTACCCATGGTAGCCAAAGTATACCCATCATATAATAGGTAACACTACCTCAGTATAATTGCTGATATAAAAGTTGCTTGTGTGGTTGGTCGATTTTTTTTTTAGTGCCTTACATCATATAGAGAGAGGAAGAGAGAGTGAGCATAAAAGATAGAGAGAGGTTAAGTCAAAGATACAGGATAAATGCACACACTAGGCTTGGTAGCAGAAGGAGAAAGAAATAAATGACAACAGTTATGGGAAGGGTCAAGCAAATGAGAAATTTTATTTTTATTTTAGAATAATTATTTTCCTTCTGAAAATTATTATTCATTTCATCATTTTTCTGTCAGCATTAAGAAATTCAATGAAAGTTAAACTATAATTATTTTATGTAATGGTATACTTCTTGATATTACCCATGATGGTCAAAAGTATACTTCTAAAGTTACCTGCCCATATGATGAGTAACACTAGCTACAATATAATGCTTTAACCCTTTTGTTACCAACCCGGCTCTGTAGTACAAATGTCTTGTTTTCATAAGTTTTGAATTAAAATCTTCCATCAAACCTTAGTCACAATTTATGTTCTGAACACTAGTTTAATGATAACTAAGTTATTCCATTAAATTCTGTTATATTTAAAATTAATTGAAAGAAACATGGAGCATCTCAAAATAAATACAATAATGAAAAGGTTAACACATCCAATTTCACAGTTATCAATTTGACTGTTTCCTGCATGAAAAACCAATGACTTAAGTGTTTCTTTAAATTAGGATCTCATAGAAGTAGTTCTGTTTCTAAGAACAAATTGTTAATAAATTTTGGGTTTGTATTTTTTAATCTTATTCTACATATACAAGGCTTCTTTAATAAATTTTGAAGCAATACACGCTTCAGTCTTTTCCAGTAAAATTTGTATTTTTTTTACTGCTTTATTTCATGTTAAATTTACTTAAGTTTTATATTCAAATATGATGGATTTTATCTGTTCTTGTTGAAAACCTTGTCATGCATAGAAATAATTGCATCCACAGGTCCTTGTCAGATATATGTTCACACAAAGAGATTTGCTAGATATATATACACAGCCATGAATTTTGAATCAGTATCATCTCATTTATGACATCCACACCATCTTATTCCAAATCTTCTTTGATTTCAACCAACGGATCATACAGAAATCATTTTACTCCTTTTCCATCATTTTCTCTGTCTTCACTGACACACACTTCCAATGTGTGTGTGTGTATATGTATATATATATATATATCATCTTTTAATGTCCACTTTTCATACTGGCATGGGTTGGACAGTTTGATAGGAATCAGCTAGGCAAAAGTCTACACCAGACTTCCAGACTTCAGTGTCTGTTTTGGCATGGTTTTTACAGCTGGATACTCATAAAAACCATGCCAAAACAGACATGTACACAGAACTATTTCATATTCATGCCACATCACATTTCATTTACATTTATTATTCATATCAGATTGAAGGCTTTTCTCAAAAGTTGTCCATCAAAGCCAATAATGATGGTCTTCTTCCAATGTAGGTCTTTTAGTGACTATATCTGAATCCTTGATGTGCAGTCAAAACACATAAACACTTGGTTGGTAAAAGCAGGTTAGCTTTCTTATGTAACACTTTTCCTGCTTCTTCTAATGTCACTGAGTGTAACGTCTTCAATTCCCTATCGGCAGTGACCTCACTAAGACAAGTGGTAGGCAATGAGGTCATTTTTGAGGACTCTCTGACACTATGGGCTTCAGTTCTTGATCATTTACATAGTTAAACCTAATGAATTGATTTTACACACACTCAAAATCCATAACTTCATTTACTAATAAAATATGCCATTTGCTTATGTACAAAAACTATCTCCTGGATTCCTTTTTATTCATCTCCATTCCTTCTTCAAAGCTGTGTAATTAGTTGTAATAAGGACACCTAACTGTAAAAACCTTTTCCAACAAAAAAATCCCATCAACCCATGCTAGCATGAAAGAAAAGTTAAGCAAACAAAGAAAAATTATCATAACAGCACCCTTCCAATGATGACAGATTAATGTAAATATGGTATAAACAGTAAAGTAACTATAAGGAGTTGTAGCTTTTAGTTGTCTTTTTTACATTCTGAATCCAAATTTCATGAATATTGATTTTATCTTTCATCTTTCTAAGGTTGATTAAATAAATGTTGATAATGGATTGGGGTTGACTTAACAATGACAGCTCTCCCCTACAAACTTGAGCCCTTGCACCCAAGTTAGAAACAAATAAGGCACAGGCATAGCTATGATAAGAAGCTTGCTTCCCAACTACATAGTTCCATGTTCAGTCCCATTGTGTAACACCTTGGGCAAGTGTTATAGCCTTAGGCCAACCAAAGCCTTGTGAGTGGATTTGGTGGATGGAAACTGAAAGAAGCTCATCATGTATATGTGTGTGTGTGTGTGTGTATTATCCATCATTGCTTGACAATTCTGGTGTGGGTGTGTTTATGTTCCTGTAACTTAGCGGCTTGACTGAAACAAGTAAAAGATAAAAGATAGATAAGGCTTTTGCATTTAGTTTTGGCTGTAACAGATTTTTATATACATATTCAGGCTTGGTTGTTATAGTCAGTCATGACATTTTGTACACTCTAACCTTCTTCAGGAGGTGAATTCTTCTTCTGTTAACCAAACCAGAAATATTCTGCTATTTGTGATATCACTTGCTTGTTCTGATTAATCCAGAGTCTTCATTGGTTGGTTGGTTCTTGAACTAAATCAATGCTTGTATCCACTACACAATAGATTTAATAAAAGTTTCAGTTGGAAATTCTAGGAGAGTTTCTGAATACACTCTGGTCTTCTTCAGATACCTATGGTACCTGAAGAAGGCCAGAGTGTATAATGGGTGAAACATTGTGATTATAATAAGCAAGATGTAGATAGCCACAAGTCCAATTATGATGCTGATGACAATGATAATGTCTCATTTCAGAAAATCAGACAAAAAAAAAGTAGATTAGTTATTGGAAGGGAAAACATGGACAAGCTAAGATCTCCAAGAATAAAATTCTATGAGGAAAAAAAAAATAGGTTCTGACTAGAGGTAATATGAGGAGAAGAAAGATGTGCATGGAAAGAAAAGTATATTGAATTTATTGAAGTCAGTGGTTTTTGAGAGTCCACATAAGCCAAATAGTAAACTGGGAATGCACAGTAGTATTTTAAGGGTTCATGGAAAAGTTTTGCTTTAGATATATTTATTGCAAGAAACAGCTCAGCTTCTTTCTCTAACATTTTACATAGTTCAACATATGCAATTGAATGTGCAAATAATAAAACAGGAATTTTGAAAGATGTATCACAAAAAACTAGTTTTTAAACATCGAATGGCTGAGGGGGTTCACAAAATAAAACAATGATCAACGGGATCCATAAATAAAGAATGGTTGAGAACCATTGATTTAAGTCGTGAAGTGTACAATCAACAATCTAAAGGAGCAGAGATTTTTTTTGTTTGGTAGATGGAAACTGAAAGAAGCCAGTCATGTATGTGTGTATGTATTCCCCATCATTGCTTGACAACTCTGGTGTGGGTGTGTTTATGTTCCTGTAACTTAGCAGTTTGGCAAAAGAGACTGTAGTAGTAAGAGAAACAAAAAAGGATCATAGCTCAGTGAAGTAAAGTAAACTAATATTTTTTTCTAGATGCAATTGATTGTTTATTCATGATATCTGAAGAATATCTGATATATGAGCATTATTACAGTATTACTAAGACACTGGGTACAATTGTACTTTATATAGAATTCTAAAGTTGTTCAAAGCTTAAGTATTTTTTGTATATTCTGAAGAGGACCTAAATTTTCGATACTGTTTTATGACATCACTGTAAAAGAAAACCAATTACAGTAAAGCCTTGCATTTGCAGAGAAGTGAGGTAGTTGTTTTTCCCCAAACCAGCCCTCGTTGAGCAGGTCTGTGTTAAAGGGGATTTGAACAATGACCAATCTATTTTTTTAGTATTCACCATGATAATAGTCAGGTGTGATTCAAGGGAAATTTGGCAGCTACTTTTAGCAGTTCAAATAAGCATGTAAAGATTTCTTAGGCATAGTAAGTTAGTGGTTAGTTTCAAGTAAGGCTAGAATAAGTAAAATTAGATACTGGCATCATCAAAACTAGTAAATAGCTACTTGTACAAGATGGTAGAGATTAGAGAAAGACAGTTGACAGAATTGGTAAAGTGTCAAACAATGTTTTGCAATAACTGTTTCAGGTTTTAGTATTCTTAGATCACATCTGCCAAGGTTAAATTTATCTTTTATCCTTCCAGGATTGATAATGGAGGAGGGCTGAACAAGGGGGCTAGCAAAATCCATCTAATCCAGGCCAATGGAACAAGAAAAGGAAAAAAAGGCGGGGGGGAATAAGAGATTTATGCAAAAGAAAAATTCAACAGAAATCATTTCCAAAGACCAGGTTTGTCATAAAATATATGTGAGTAGCAGGATACAAAAGTGCCTCAAATATGTAGCAATGAAATATGAAGATGGGATATGTACAAACACAAGAAACAAGATTCCCTGGATACATAATGTAGTTAGATTTAATAGGCTCAGAGTCAATCAAGTAACTGTGGGCCTGCAAAAAGTTGCCTATTCTTGTGCCAAAAAGTGTTTTGCAGTGACAGGGTTCAGTCAATTGTTTTCTAGATAAAACAATTAACAGAGTTGCAATGACAATGTTGATCATCTTTGCTAGCAGGTCACCTGGTCAATCAAATTGAACAGACATGTTCTTATAATCTAGCATCTTCATTTTACCAGTGAAGTGTAGTGAACCTGTGACTGCCTCATTGAAGACCCATCTGATTTCAAATGTCTAATCATCAAGGCTATTGTTCACAAATGCATGTTATATAAAACAGCTTGCAATAATGCAATTATGATTCAGAAGTAATAAGGTGCCACTCATAAGAAAAAGATTTAAGTAACCAGCAGAGCACAATGAGAAATGAATGAAGGGCAAGGTATCAGTATGTAGCTAACTACAATGAAGATAGGTCAAAATGTTCACATGAGAAGGTTAAGGATATACTTAAGTTTAAACAATGAACAAAAATTAAAAGACTAAACAATTTTGAAAATACATTCTAAATAGGGCTACCCTGTGTAAGTAAGCATTAAATGAAGATAAATATATGCTTTGGCTTCATGTAAAAAAAAAAAAAAAAAACCTTTTAATTTCTTTTCTTCATTTACATTTAGTTATATTACTGTCTGTGTGGTAAGTAGCTTGCTTCTCAACCACATGGTTCCGGGTTCAGTCCCACGGTGTGGCACCTTGGGCAAGTGTCTACTATAGCCTCGGGCCGACCAAAGCCTTGTGAGTGGATTTGGTCGACGGAAACTGAAAGAAGCCTGCCGTATATATATATATGTATGTGTGTGTGTCTGTTTGTCCCCCCAACATCGCTTGACAACCGATGCTGGTGTGTTTACGTCCCTGCAACTTAGCGGTTCGGCTAAAGAGACCGATAGAATAAGTACTAGGCTTCCAAAGAATAAGTCCTGGGGTCGATTAGCTCAACTAAAAGGCGGTGCTCCAGCATGGCCACAGTCAAATGACTGAAACAAGTAAAAGAGTAATAATAGTTAATCACACAATAATATGAAAAGACTTATTTAACAATTCTTGATAAAATCTAGTCCAATTAATAACTCTGGTAACATTTTGCTTTCCTTTCCTTTGAACTGCTCCACTTGTATAAAATATTACAAGATGCCAAATTGAAGCATGATAAAGATGAAAACCACCTTTAAATAAATATTTTTTATACAAGCGTAATTGCTACGTTATTAATACCTAAATTGGCAAGCTGCCCAAATGATGGTATGGGATAAATAAATCTGTGGGTTGTGCCACAAACTGTTAAATGTTGTACTCTCAGGAAAATTCTCTCAGCTGGAACACATGCAAATTACAATACTGGTAATGGATTGCAACCATGCTAGTGCATTGCTTTTAAAAGGTTTTACTTGTTACTTGATCATTTTGACCCCAGGACTTATTTTAGTGTAGAACTTATTTTATAAATTCATATTGGAAAAAAACTACTTAATTACAGGTTATAAAGGGACACAACACAGCTCTTTAGACCAGCATAAAAACACGCACACATACAGAATGTGCCAGGTATTTGTGAACAAACTTTAGTAGGTCATATAAAAACAACCTTATGTAATACAGCAGGCACTAAATTTTAACTTTTCTCATTTTTCTTTCAAATATATCATCAGCATCAACACACAACAGATTCCAGTCTGACAAAATAACTGAAAAAAGCACACTATGTTCATGACTCTAGCTACCAACTACAATAACTGAGAATAACTAGCTCTTGTATCCAGAGTCAGGATAGAGCTGGAGGTCCTTGATGGGGGATGTGTTATCCAAGGCTAAGAGAAAGAAACATTCTCAAGAGTTAGACATCAACAGGATGGCTGAGTTAGACATCAACAGGATGTCCAGGTCATCATAGCAACAATCCTAGCAGGTCAATGAAAGTTCTCACTAGGTAGCTCAAAGTGATGGTGTCAACAGACAACTTTCAGATGTGTTGTACAGAAGAATATCAGATACAAGGCCTAAATGAGAGAGGACAGTTATGTGTGAGACAACCCAGAAAAACTATTTGAACATGTGGCATTCTAGCTCTCCCAATTTGAACCCAAACGACTGCTGCATCCAAGGTGTCATTGGGAGAGAAAACAAATCTCACCTCTCCACAGCACCATGAACTTGTTGGCAGTTGACATCATGAATAGCATAGAAAGGAACCACTTGATTCTGGTATGCAGTAATTTCCACAGTCATATTAAGATAGCCATTAGGGCTGGTAGTGGTTTCACTGATAGGCTCATTTCTCTGATTTTTTTTGTTGAATGTGTGCTTGATGTACCCTGTAGATGACAGGCTTTGGCAGTTTGTCAGCCACGTTTCTCTGACAAGGCTTTGGTCAACCTGGTGCTATAACAGAAGGCACTCACCTAAGATTCTGTACAGTATGACCGAACCATGTGCTAGCAAAGAAAACTTAACCAAACAGTTTTGCCTGCATCTTTTTATTTAGCAAATAATTTTTCTATTACCTTTACTTGTAACCTTGTTTTTTCTATTCTAACATATTTTAGAAGTTGCTGAATTCTATAATGTATAACAATGATATAACAAGATTTCATGCTTATTTTTACCTAGAGTCATGAATATAAAGTAATAACTGAACGGTACAATTGCCAATACAATCAACCAAAATGGGCTTCCCCGAAATGATCTCTATAATTATGTTACACAACAGAGTGCAAACACTTCTTCAGGATTATTTAAATGAATTATAGAAAGATTACAACACAACTGTTTATATTATAAATTATAGTATTACTATTTGTCACATGAAATATAGAACTATTATCTGTCATATAAAAAAAAGTTTCTAAAAGAGAAAATATTGTAAAATATTACTATGTTTCAGTGAAAAATACCTCCAGATTAATAATGTCAATCCAACAAAGAGTTTAACTGGCACAATCCCTAAATAAATAGTGCAGCAATTATACTATGGAAACACCCACAACCTTTAATGAGGAAGTGAGGCATTATTGAATACCATCTTCATATAGTGTCATGCCAAGTCAGCTTGACAAGAGCCCATCCCTGCAGAGAGTATAACTAGTAGTGTAAAAATGCACCACCAGCAATCGAGCTTATTTGTAACCTCTTGCTGAACAATTTATGATATTATGACCCGGATAAAACAACAATTTTCCTATCACTAAAAATTCAACTAAGCTATGGTTTTTTATTAATTATGCTGCATTATAGGCAAGTTCTTTTCATTAACCTTTTTTTTTTTATATCAGATGGGTTGATCTATATAGAATTATTTGAACTGTTTTACAACTTACATATTTCTGGGGTTTCCATCTTTCAGAGTTGAACATTTATCTGCACCTTTATGCACAAGCATGGGGACAAGGGATTTTATTCTTATTTTTGAGGGAAGTTTGGCCTTTGCCTATACACATAAGTCTCCCTTTTTCACAACATCAATGTTGTACAAAGGCAAGCTGCAGCTTTGGGGCTAATATATCTTGACATCAGTGTCATCACAACCGTTGCTGTCAGAATGCAAACCAGAACAAACACAAGGCATCTAGGCTGATGTTCTAACAGTTTCACCAACCCAATCCACCAAAAGTACCTGCACAGGTACATTTTTTTTTCAATGACCCCCAAAAAGATGAAAAGCAACGCTGAGTTTGGCAAGATTTGAACACCATAAAGTTGGGACATAGAGTGCAAGGCATTCTATCTAACACTCTACTGACACAGCTAGATCACCACCTTACAACTGTCAATAATGACAACCAGAAAAAAATGTTAGTTATCTCATGCATATCACAGGTACAACATCAATTTTCTGAAACCTTTGGTTGCAAAGCTGCTCTGAATTACTGATCTTTTTCTGAACCAGGAATTAGTCAAAACACTCTAAATTAAACAAATATTAAATTTACTTAAATATTTAAATGAAAAACAGGTACCTGTACATTATTATAAATGATACAAGTTTATTAATATTGCACTGTGCAAGGCACTAGTCTGTGTTAAGTACCAGTAAATTAATCTGGCATCTGCAGGAATTTCAGGTTCCTGTTTGTGAATTAGTGAGGATTATAAGAGGTTCCAGACCATCAGTGTCCAGAAAATTGGTGTACACATACCAATCAACACTATAGTAATTAGTATAAAAATATTGATGGAGATAAATTTGCCTAGACTACGTAACTTTTGACGGTTATCTACACTAGATAATATTTTATATTATCTAAGGCAGTGAGCTAGCAGAAACATTAGCATGCCGAGTGAAATGCTTAGCAGTATTTCGTTCTGAGTTCAAATTCTGCAGAGGTCGACTTTGCCTTTCATCCTTTCAGGGTCAATAAATTAAGTACCAGCTGCATACTGGGGTCGATCTAATCAACCGGCTCCTCCCCAAAAATTTCAGGCCTTGTGCCTAGAGTAGAAAAGAATATTTTATATTATCTAAATAAATCTAACTGTAATGACAATTATTGTATATTAAGTTAATGACTGTCTGGTTAAGAAGCTCACCTAGCAACAATGTGGTTTCAAGTTCTATCCTACTTTGTGGCACTTTGAGTATATGCCTTCTTCTATGGCCTTGGGTTGAGTAATGCCTTGTGAATGAATTTAGTAGATGGAAGCTGTCAAGGCATGGTCGTGTGCTTAAAAAGCTTGCTTTGCTACCACATGGTTTTGGGTTCAGTCGCACTGTGTGACTCCTTGGGCAAATGTCTCCTACTATATCCATGGGCAGCCCAATGCTTTGAGTGAATTTGGTAGATGGTAACCGTGGAAGCCCATAGTATAAATATATGTATGCATGTATGTCTGTCTGTCTCTATGTTATGTCTGTCCACTACTGCTTGACAACTGGAGTTTGTTTACATCCACATAATTTATCTGTTCAACAAGAGACTGATAGAATACTAAACTTTAAAAAATACACTGGGGTGGATTTGTTTGACTAAGCCCTCAAAGCAGTACAATGACTAAACAAGTAAAAGAAGGTCGCACTTATTTGTCCCACTCTACTATGCAGTTCAAACTTACATGGCTCATATTTTATTTGTAATATATTAATTACAGAATGTACTTATATGCATGTCATCACATATACAATGTTCTTTAATATTTATATTTCCTAGATCAGGAATGAGAAGAAAACTGGCAAGATCAGATGAGACAACACAAGACTGTAAAGAGTCATGGTATATCATAGTGTAAACTTCCCAGAATGGAAAACATTTTTGTTAGAAGAGGCTCTACCTATGCCTTTTGCAGTCTTTTTAAGACCAGTGAGACTGATGTCATTAACATTCATCTTGAACAGTAGCAAGCCAATGGCTGCAGGAGATATATGTGCTGAGAGGGAATTTCAGAGGACTGACACACCAGAGAGGAAGGACTAGTCATAAAGGTTAGTCCAGACATAGGAAGCTGAAAGCAACATGGATGGAGAGAGAGTGACAAGTCTGCTGGAAGTACTTGACAGGAGATGGTACAAAACTAGCCAGCTGCGAGGAGCAGGGGCTCATGTAGCACCAACAGAAAAGGTAGGAAGAGGAGACAGTATGTTTGTGGGCCAGAGGTTGGCATGTGTTTGTGAGCAATTTCATGCCAACCAGTTAAGTGGTCTTTCTTTGAATGTCAGTAGCACTATCTCAAATGTTGAAGTAATACTTAATAGTAGGACTCACCTGAGCTTCATAGAAAGTTAATAGTTATTGGGGAATAGTACTGTCTGGTTTTGAAGACAAAGGTCTGGCTATGTAATGCAGTTTTTGTTCTGCCAACAATGAACATTCACCAAAAGAGTTCCTCAGTTTTTGTAAGGCCCAGTTCTAGTTCAGTGTTGTTAACCTTGGAGATGGGGGTGATTATTCTCTTATTTTTACAGTTGGCTATTTCCACAGTATTGTCTCAAATATTAGTTGTTCAGCCCTGCATAAAGCATATCTATGATCAAAGATATACTAACCATGACAATCCCATTTTTTTTTGCAAAGTACAGTGCTCTCAAGACAACATTTTCCAGATAGTATGTTGTGATAAATGTTAGCTACTATTTCTTGCAAGTTGAGTACCCACATAAAGGCTCCTTGCAGAAAGTCTTTGAGTAAGCCTTTATAAGGGAAACACGAGGCATTTAACCTACATTTCATAGACAACCTAAAGATTATAGATTCCACTTAGTTCAGTTCGTGTAACTGAATACTAAACAATGTCTAATTCCAGAATTAACCATTTGCTAAAGTAAACAAATCAGTTCAAAAGATACTGTTGTGTAAAATAATTTGCTCAGACAAATTGTTGAATTTTCCCAACAAACCTACATCTGCCAACAAGAGAGAAATGACAGCCGGTCCTATCTGTCAAAATCCTAACTTTCTATCATAACAAAATAGTATACAATTAACCAATTTCTCAAAAGTAATTCATTTGATCTGAGCAGTGGAGAAAATGGTGACAGTAGTGGAAATCAATGCCGTTTTCACTAACATTTTACATTCCAAGTTCAAATACTGAGTCAAATTTGCTCTTCATCCCTCCTGAACTTATCTGAAGTACTAGTCTTGAACTGAGTTGATTCAATTAACTATATCCATCCTCCTATAATTTGAGCTGTTGTGAAAAACCAATGTTATACACGATCAAATTGTATACTACCTTTTGTTAGTCTAAGTTTCATGTTCACTGTACATACAGGTATAAACTGTCAAATATCAATAACTTAAACTCCAACAGTAAGATCTAAGAACCAATTTTAATTATATCAAAGATACAGTTGACTTAAGGCAGCTCACCGGCATGTCTACAAGAAGTATATAAAGATTTAAAACTTACTAGCCTTTTCATTATATATCTTAAAATTGATATATTCTTTTACCTAAATATATTCTCAGTCTGAAAGTAGGTTGAATGTTTTCCAGAAAACAAAATAAACCCACACTGAATATTCGAATGAATAAAAAAAAAACTAGATCAAATGAAATGTAGCTGTTAATGTGGTGAATCAAACACCTCAATGGAATGCAAAAGATTTCTCCTCTAGGCGATAGAAGTCAGTATTCACTGAAACCTCTCCGGCTTGTAATTCACTAACTACATGATAGTTTTAACAGGGGGGAAAACGGAGCTCTATCAAGTTCAATACTGGCATAATAACGCTGGGTCCAAAATAAATTAAGAAATAGGGTAGCTAATTTCACAAGACCTCTGAATAAAGTATATTTATAAAAAAAACTTAAACTAAATAAATACAGTTTTATTACGTCATCAAAAGTTTTTAATTTAATGTTAATCATTAATAAAAGATTCATAATACAACACTATGAGGATATTAATTGTGTGCATGTGTGTGTGTGTGTGTATATATATATATATATATATATATATATATATATATAGCTTTTCCGGAGAAATAGGTCATAAACACAGCCACCGATCTCCGGGCTAATTTTCAAGTTAGAAAATGGTGGATAATAGCAGAATTAGATTGTTCAAAGACAACCAAGAGTATGAATCTAATAATCAACTAATAGTAATGGGAAACCTCCAGACTCCTATATTACTACATACTAATTATCCAGACTCCATTACACAGATGGTTACATTATAAATAAACAGGTGAAGTTCGAAAATTTTCAAGAGAACCAATATGAACAGAGGCAACGGAAGCTTCAGTGGGCACACTACCAAAGACTTATGAGAATATTAAACATGGAGAAAATAAGTAATAGGTACAGAGGAAAATTAATTTATTAATGGGCAGAAGACAAAACCAGCAGGTAGAAATATCAATTTTGTGAGTTTCCACCGCATAACCAGAAATTGCTTAAAGTCGATACTTTTTGACGAACCACTAGCAATCGTGATCGGAACTTTCTAACGTTACTTAATCGATAAATTACAGATTCTTAGTACGGAAAATACTTGAAAATATATATCAGTTGTGAAATGAAGAGTATAGAGTACATCGGTCTGCATTAGTAGCTGGGTGGAGTCGTGAAGTAATGTAGAACAATAAAAAAAAATTAGATGACTAAAAATAAAACTAACTCTGCTAGTTAGTAGATTGGAAAGAAGAAAAAGGAAGACAAAAACCCCCGCAGAGGAATAAATAGTCTGCTAAAAAAAATTCTTGGAAGAATATAGAAGAAACATTTTCTTTAAAAGAACGTTAAGAGGCAGGATGAAGCAAGTAGACACAGGTAGCAGGCCTTGACATTGCAGTACTGTAGAAGAAGCACTGAAGGAATGTTATTCATCATACTGGAGAAATGGCTTAAGCTATCGCAACCGACCTTATCTTGTTACTGGAGATTTTTTTTTTATTCGTGGCTGCTGCTTCGATAATTTTGTATAGCAGAAAGCTGTGGTTACACTAGAGAAATCGTAAGATACTATTAAGACTATGAAAGATTCGGCTTAACTATAAACAAAAATTCTGACGTTTTATTTAATCTAAATAAGTCATTTCCGGATATGTAAATAAAAAAATAAAACAAAAAAATGATAACGAAAATATTTATAAAAAATGTCAAAACATTTATAAATATGGTGAAAACACGGCTAAATCTTTAGATTTTATACTAAATTATATTCAAGAAAGAGGAATCATTGTAAGATTTGAATGTAGACGAAGCCGATAGTAGCATTGTCGGAATTTCATAAGAACCATGGTTAAGAGGAATGGTCGTTTTTGTATGAAGAAAGAAGCAGCCAGTGCAATGAGAAAAAAAAAAAAGGCACGTGCAAATAACTCGAAAATAAATATCCATATTGATAAGCAGGTGTACAGGCCTTCGAATGGGTGGAGTTTCTCACCATTCAACAGATGGCATAATCTTAAGGTGATCAACCAGAAAATTATTTTAATACGGGCAGTATGTGAGATAAATTTGAAATCAAACAACCACTTCATATTGTATTTTCTAGATGAGACATTATATTAGAGACCGATTTAAAATAATGGTGAAGAAAATCCAAGTGAATAATATTACCTAAACTGGTTAAATATTTGTTTACAAATTAGGAAGGAAATGGAAATAAATGAAACTGTACTCCACTTACCTGATAATCTACTAACATATCCTCTGTGCTAGCAGCCCCCTAAAAGATTGAGAAAGATCTTGTGTCAACATCACGAAACAAAATGTCAACAGAATTAGAAATAAACGTTGAAGTCTATTTATACAAGGAACGAACAATTGTTTATAGGCTATAATTTACCATCAACACTTGGGGAATTGGGAAATCTTTATTTCAAATTAATTCATTTAATAATACATTTTCAGGGAACTTTATTACAAATAAATTATATGCAATGGAATGTGTAAATAATGCTAAGCTAAAGAGAAAGAATTTATTAAAGAAACGTGCATCAATTATATTTTTAGAGATGAATAGGGTTTACATCCGTCTTATTTGGGTTCAGATCTAAAGAAACAGTTGTTAATAAAGGCGAACACTTATTTCCTAGCATATACATACATACACGTGTTTGAGTCTATAATAACATAGGCGTCTCCAGCTTTGTCAAATGAAAGAAAAAATATACACAAATTTCACATAAAACATATAATGCAGGTTTTCAAAGCAGAACATTAATGCTCGATCAAAAAACGGAGGTTTTCTATCATGTAGATGTTTAAAATTATTAATTAAAACAACTTTATTTCGAGTTAGAATAAAGTTTCAAGTGAAAGAGAGGGAGGGGTAGGAAGAGGAAATGTTAGAAAGTAATACCTCAGTCTCTTGCGCCACCTCCATACGCTTCCATGGGTCTGCTAGCGGAGCCAGCGGCATTTTGGGGCTAAAAAGCGGAATCTTGACAACAGAATAAGTTTGGGGAGGGGGGTACGTCAAATATTTCCAATAAGAGACGATAAATTCGCTCCACCTCAAACCACCTCTGCCACTTAGTGCAGTAATTCTCGACAAGTCCGATCATAAAATGGCGTCTACAGCCAGACCACAACGAGGCTTTGGTTTCGGCAGGAGCGTGACGTATATTATCTAAACACCAGCAGCAGCAGCAGCTGATTATACTGGAATTTAGATAGTAGTTGAACTGTACTTTATACATACATATACGCACACATACATACATGCATACATACATACATACATGCACGCATGCACAACACACGTACACACACACACACATCAATTTTGAGCTACAGTATTATCCAAACTCTTTACAAATTCCATTCTATTCTCTTATCATCCCTTCCATTTGAGATTTGGAATATTTATATATATATGTGTGTGTATATATATATATATATATATATGGGTTATAACGCCGTATTTTAATGTAAAAAGAAAATAGGCCCAATGTGTGGACAATATTTTCATTAGTCTAATTGTAAACTCTGGTCTTTAATGTGGTATGTTTCTAAAATAAAGCATACTTGCATTAGTTACCCGTTATCACCTATACACCAAAAGAGTTGTTCAAAATACACAAGTTTGCTTTTTTTTTTTTTTTTTAGACTGAAATCACAAATCTAAATTTAAATCAAGTGCTTTCTGATTATAGCCTGATTTATAAAATATTAGTTTAAGATTGTGCAACATTTAGAAAATTATCATGTTTATACCCATGAGAAAGACAAAAATTTTATCTTTTATCTAGGCAAATCTTTCAAGAAGAGATATATAAAAGATGAGGAACAAAGAAAATAGAAAAGGTAATATCTCAGGTGAACTGGCAGTTCAAAGACTGTTTAGATGTATATATAAACTATGTTACTAGGTGACCTACATAGTTCTGGAAGAGAAAGTAGTAAAATTTTTAAATATCTCAAACCCAAAATTAGCAGATCGAGTTTGGAGGATTATTGCATATGTTTATAACCAAGAGCTTCTGTATTATACCAAGAGCAGAGTGTATGACACATGTATGAAATGAGACCTACTACTATAATCAGGAAAGTATTAATTAGTTATAGCAATTTTGGTTGTTGCTGAAGTTGTTATTTCACCCCCAAGTCAACCCCGATCATATAGACCTATAACCAAGGGTTTTCCAGCTGTGACCATCCTACCTTTTCCATTTATTTTCTTTTCTCAAGTATAGCACACACTGAACTTCATTTAGCCAATATGTCTTTCCTTCAAAAGGCAGCGAGCTGACAGAATCATTACTGTACCAGGCAAAATGTTTCGCAGCATTCAATCCGCCTTTATGTTCTGGGTTAAAATTCCACCAAGGTCGTCTTTGCCTTTCATCCTTTTGGGGTTAATAAAATATGTACCAGTTGAATCCTGGGGTTGATCTAATCAATTTACCCTCTACTCCAAAATTGCTGGCCTTGTGCCAAAACATGAAACCAATATGTTTTTCCTTCAGTTCTGTATATAAGAGATGAGGAATTATGTACATTATTTACATTTGACGGATATTTGTCCTCATCTTGCTTGTTGTTAATACAACATTTCGGCTGATAAACCCTCCAGCCTTCACCAGGTGTCTTGGGGAAATTTCAAACCTGGGATCTCATTCCTAAGGTATTTTTCAATATTGTTGTTATTATCATCATCATCATCATCATCATTATTATTATTATTCAGGTCACGGCTTGGAATCAAACTCGGAATCTTGGGGTTAGTAGCCCGCCCTCTTAACCATGGGCATATGGCGTAGTGATTAAGGTTCTGAGTTCAATTCCAAGCAGTGACCTGAATAATAATAATAATACTAATAATAATAACAACATTGAAAAATACCTTAGGAATGAGAATCCAGCTTCGAAATTTCCCCCAAAACACCTGATGAAGGCTGGAGGGTATATCAACCAAAAGGTGTGTTAACAACAAACAAGATGAGGACAAATATCCATCAAATGTAAATAATGTTTTTCCTTCTTTAAAAGATGATAAAGTGATTTGTAGACTTGGCTGCTAGTTGCAGCAAGTCAAAAAATCACATAGAATCTTCATTGTTGGCTAGTCTTAATTATTAACTAATTAGGTAATAAATGTCTTTACTGATAATGTTAAAAAACAATTACTTCATTCATGAAAAGATGTTTTATTTAATTCCTGTTTAATAATGTAAAATAAGTGTTGAGTCATGCAAATATGAGAATTTGGGTGATCATTGTTGATGATGACATTGATCATTATGAACAAGATGATTATTATTATCACCATCTTCATTTCAAGCAATGCTATGATGAATGATGATAATGATGATAGCCATTACTCATTATGTTTCCAAGAGGAGACAGAATGGAGTAATTCTGTCTGCATACGGAAACAGGACTACTTCATCTAGTCTCCACATGGCGTTTGGAGATTATCAGAAATGGTTGAATATCAAGTCTACCTTCAAGCTAAAATATATATAAAAAGAGTAGTGTTTTTCATTACTGTAGATAATAGAGAAAGCAAATAATTGATATGCATTTCGTGGAGGCGCAATGGCCCAGTGGTTAGGGCAGCGGACTCGCGGTCATAGGATCACGGTTTCGATTCCCAGACTGGGTGTTGTGAGTGTTTATTGAGCGAAAACACCTAAAGCTCCACGAGGCTCTGGCGGGGGATGGTGGCGAACCCTGCTGTACTCTTTCACCACAACTTTCTCTCACTCTTACTTCCTGTTTCTGTTGTGCCTGTAATTCAAAGGGTCAGCCTTGTCACACTGTGTCACGCTGAATATCCCCGAGAACTACGTTAAGGGTACACGTGTCTGCGGAGTGCTCAGCCACTTGCACGTTAATTTCATGAGCAGGCTGTTCCATTGGTCGGATCAACTGGAACCCTCGACGTCATAAGCGATGGAGTGCCAACAACAACAATATGCATTTCATTGGTGTACAGAGCTGTGCTTCAAAGTCCCCAATGGATAAAGCAGTACAGGAAAGAAGACAGACACACAAAGAAATAAAACTTTTGCCTACATTTGAGAAATATCATCCCATTGTGATACTGTCGCATTTTATTTTATTTTATTTTATTTTATTTTATTTTTGCATAGACTTTATTGACCAGACGTTCTAAAATACAGCTTCATATCCCAACAACTGGTTCTTTTCTTCATGGTCAGATGATACTTCAGCTACCAACAAATATCGACACTCTACAAAGCTCAAGTGAAACTCAAAATGAAATAAGTATTACTCTCATAATTGGGACAGCACTGCTGCTGCTGCTAATGCACACACAGACGTCCTAGACTGCAACCAAAACAAGACCACTTGACAGATTGGTATAAAGTCACTCACTAACATGCCTCACCCTCTGGCCTACTGACACACTGTCTACTTTCTCAGTCTTTTCTGCTGCTACTATATTAACCTCTGTTCCTTGGAGCTGGTTAGACTCATGCCACCTCCCCTCAGGCATTCTTAATTGATTTGTCTCTCCACCTTTCATCATTCTGTTAGTGTCCAATCCTTCAGGTATTGTACTAATCCACTACACCCGGTCCTTCCTTCACAGAATGTTACCCATGTGGGATTCCCCCCTTTCTCATGTCTTTCCTGTGGGTTTTGACTTGTAAAGTTTCAAGAAGAACATTAATGGCATCAATCCAATCTTTCTAGAAGGGCCTGCAATGGCTACGGGCACTGAACTTTCCTCCAGATTCAGCAAATTAAAAAAACAAAACCATCACACTAAAGTAACAAAGCACATTTTGCTCACTCAAATTAGTGTCCATAAAGTGTCGGTATACCAGCTCCTTTATTTGTATGTATTTCACTTGCCACATGAGAATCTTAGATATTTTTGTAGTTGTATAAAGATCACTTCCTGTTTATTTCATATTTTTCATTTAACATAGTTTTCACACTGAAATTTTCCATGCTATTACAATTTTAAAAACACCTACAACATACTAACAGTAGCAGATGTTAAGTAAATGGTTGAGACTCTTAATTATAAACGTTTAATTAAAGGTAATTTGACACTTTATAAACATGAATCTGAAATAGAGAAAAAGTTCCAAATAATTATTTATATAGACATTAGGAGACATGAATATAAAATGGTGCTTCATTGTTTAGGTATGTTGGTAAAAAACTGGGTGAGTAGTTATATTGTTGGATAGCTTGTCTTGTAGCATTTACTCAGTACTTTGAATGGTGCCGAGGTCAAATTTGCTTCATCCTTTGGGAGGAGGGAGTTAATAAAAAAAGTTCCAGTCTATGCAGTGAATTGTCAGAATTGTTAAAATGTTAGTTGAGATGCCTTGCAGCATCTAATCCAGACATTGGAATTCTGAGCTTGAACTCCACCCCCACACATACTGAAAGGCATCTAAGTAAACTACAACAATTAATGGTACTAGCATCTCTCTGCAATCATACAGACCGCCAATTGTTTTAACAAAGTTATGATATGCATGCAGAGGATTTTAAGATCAAGTTATTGATTAGACCAGTCATGGGCAACTTGTGGCCTGTGAGACTTTCTGAATGCCATGCCTAATTGAAAATTACCTTGAAATATTTAGTTGTATTATTTGTCAGCTAATGAACCATGTCTCATGCAACCTGCTTCTTGGAAAAGGTTGCCCATGCCTGGTCATGGCATTTGGCAGCTGGATTTAATACCAAACTGAACAATCAGTGAGAGCATCAGAGATCACAAAATACTTCCTAGTGATCATCAACAGACTGTGGTTCTGCTAAAATAAATTCTGTGGACTACTGCAAGCTTGTGGAGAAGTGGTGCCACTCTAACTTATTATACAACAAAATACTTGCTTCTGGAGAACTCCAGTGAGCCACTTAACAATATAAAAAGAAATAGATACATACACATTCTTTATTAATTTAAGTATAGAATAGTATCAAATGTAAATGTTTTTTTTCTTTTCTTTTTTGTTTTTATTTTAAGAGAAATAATCCAGACTTGTTTACTTTATTTATAAACCACACCTACATCTTTGACAAAACAGTGGGAAATGATTCTCTTGCAAAATAGCAGACCCATCCTTTACATACACAATGAACATGTGTATCCATTTGTAAGCATATGTATATGTGTGTATGTGTGTGTTTGTGTGTGCTTGTGCGTGTGTGTACATATTTTCTCATATGTTTATGTATGTGCATATGCATGAGAGAGTTATTGCATGATTATTTACTTAGATATAAAATCGAACTAAACTATCCACTTTCTAATTGCCTATCCATGAATAATTATTTTATAACCTCACTTTGCAGTTTTAATTACTACACACAGACACTTATCTAAAATATAAATTAATTCTAATCTGGAACATTTATGTATGCATTCATAACTATTAAGTTAATAACAAAGATTTCTTACTCAGGTGCAAGGCTGCAAAAGTCTGAAGGAGCAGATGTAATTAACTAAACTCATCTCAGTCCATGCCAGGAGCTTATTTTATCAAAGTTAGAGAAATGAAAGGCAAAGTTTGCTGACATGGATTGAACTTAGATTGTTGAGAGACGAAACTTAACACTCTTAACTGATTAGTCCAGTGACTTACTCTTCTGGCCACTTCACTTCCTTTTTTCTATATTTAACGAATAGAATAAATACATAAATGAATATTATTATACATGCATGCATATTCTTATATATACACACATCAATACTCTTGCACATCTGTATACATATTCATATGCATACTCACATGCCTATTCTTGCACTCACACACATGCATATTTTTGTATGCACAAACACACACACACACACACACACACACAGATGTAGACATAGCTATAGTATTTGTATATAAATACATATTCTCATATATTCGCATACATATACAAACAGACATGCATGCATGCATGCATACATACATACATACATACATTTGTATGTATGTATGTACAATTTCAACATAAACAGTGATGTAGACTGCCTCTACCTAAAATGAAAACAAGGAGGAAAAGGCTTAACATCGATCCAAAATGCCTTTGAATATCACATCATATCCCTTCAGCAACATTTTTTATCCACCAAGTGTCGAAGTGCATCACTTGACCAAGTTTGCATACATGAAGCTGATAACATCATAAGACTTAGAAGGCAGCTTCTTAAGCAACACTCTTTGTCTGATAACCTAGAATACATGCCCAAAGAAGTCACACGACTCTACCGCAACGTATCATCAGATGAAATGACGAGCCTATATGAGCAGAAGACTATGCATGGATATGTTACTAGAAAGCTCCGTGATGAGAGTAGCATCAATAATCAAAGCAGTTTATCATGGACGAATATCCGGATTACTACCTCCCACTTTGAAGGGTATGCATTTGCAATCCAGGAACAGGAAATATCAACCAAGTACTTAATACACAAAAGGGATAGAGATGCGGGAAAAGCCGTAAAATGTGACAACCGATGCAGAATTTGTGGAGTTCACACTGAAGATATCATCTACATCATAAGTAGTTGTCCAAAAATGTCATCACGGTATTATCTACCGATGAGACATGACGTTGTAGCTAGGACACTATAATGAAATCTGTCGGAAGGATAATCCTGAGGACAAAGAAATAAAAACCCACAATATAATAGAAGCCATAGCCACTCATAATGAAAAGGAATAGTAGTGGATTGTACCAGTGAAGACCTCAATAAAATGTAAGCACAACAGACCTTATATAAATGATTTGAGATAGAGAAGAGAAACTGTGCACAATTGTGGAAATTAGCTACCCAGTGGATGTTAAAATAAAGCTGAAGATCAGTAGAAAAGAGAACACCTATGCTGAACTGTTGAGAAATCTGCATTTACTCTATCCAGATTACAAGTTCAGAGTTATACCTGTAATTATTGGGGTCCTGGGATATGTAACACATTGCCTAAATACCAATCTTGAGAAATTAAGCTTCTCAAAACCAGAAAGGAGAAAGTTAATTTGAAAACTACAGATACAATCCATCACTGCAATTATAAAAAGCTGCAAAACTTTCCAGAAGTTTATCATTTAAATATATCTGAGCATGTCTAGATATGCAACTGTATGCATGAGAATACATACATAAAATATACAAATCTGCAAATACATACATACAAACAAAAATACCCTCTTGCTGGTGTTGAAATTCCAATGAAGAAGCCTTGGATCTAGGTTAGAAACCAGCCCTTTCTCTATTGGCAAGAAATCTTGAAATAAACTGAATAATGACATACATACATACATACATACATACACACATACATATATGTTACATCCTGTAACCAGACAGTTGTTCAAGTCTTAGTTTAGTATGGGCCTCCAAGAACATTTTCTCATATGCCTTGTTAATTTCTCACCATCAATACAAGACATGCTGGCCTGTACAGTTACTATTAGTTCATCTTCTAAGCCAGCTTACAAAATCTCTGTGCTTCTATTCATTACAGTATATAAAACTCAATTTCATTACAGTTTTAGTTATTATGTGGTAAAATCCACTTCAAAAAAGCCTATCCCTATGTAATAGCTTATTATATTAAAGAGGTTTGGTATTATATCATTAAAAGATTTTTTCTTCTGTTGTGACTGCTAGTGTTGACCTACTAAAAGTGCTTCTGACCTATTTTCAAATGATACCCAACATTTTGGCATCTTCACTATGTCTTGAGCTGGAAATACACAAACACTCATTAACATATACATTCTACTTTAACAATAGATTCTCATTCACACCCATGCTTACTGGCTCACTTAGCTGCTAAATAAAGCAGGACTACAAATGTCTAGGAAGACAGAGATTCTCTTAACAAGAATACTGAATAACACATTCACATTTGACACTTCCAGCGAATCAGGGGAACAGTGAAGATATGTAAAAGTTTTCAGAATACTTGGACTTATTAGGTGTGACAAATATCTATAAAATATATCTGTCTGTCTGTCTGTCTCCATGTATATATGAATGAATATTTATACGTATGTATGTATGAATGTATGTGCATATATACATACATGCACACACACACACACACACACATGCATGCACATACACATACACACACATACACACACACACACACACACACACACACACAAATTAATATAAACAGCCAGGTGCAATGTGATACCATAAAGGAAAAAATTAAATCATCATTAAGTGCGACTTAGGATGCTGGAGCACCTACATTGCTAGAAAAAAATAGTTAAAATACTCTTAATGGTATAGGAGGACCACATAGAGTATATACACATGCTGACAGGGGAAGCAGTCATCCTACAACCACTTCAAGGATATATATATAAGA
>NC_068984.1:86833067-86836165 GCF_001194135.2 Octopus bimaculoides | reverse complement strand
TAAGTAATTGGTCACCAGGATGGAAAAGTAGACTGGTGCATTATCCCGATGCAGGTGTCCCTCACCCAAGTGAGAGAGCTCTGGATTTTATAAGGAAGAGATTCCAAGGAGAAGAGGAAGTATGTGGTTGCACAAAGGGGAATGCTCTCTTTCTCTCTCTCTCTCTCTCCCTCTCTCTCTCACTCTCTATGTCTGTCTGTCTGTCTGTCTGTCTGTCTGTCTGTCTGTCTGTCTCTCTCTCTCTCTATCTCTCTCTCCCTCTCTCTCTCTCTCTCTCTCTCTCTCACTCACCTTCTCTCTTCCTTTCTCCTTCTGACAGGATTAACTATGTTAACCACCTATCTTCTCTACAGCAAGGCAACTGGTTCTATCATTCTGTCATACTCTAATCTCTCATCACCTGGCATAAAGCTACCGCAAACAATACCACCCCCCTTTTCAAAGGATCTTCCTCTTGCAAGTTACGTGATAACCTCACTGGTCACATAAATAAGCATCTAGTCAATTCTGTAAGGTGGTTGGTGTTTGGAAGGGCATCCAGCCAAAAAACCCATGTCAAAACAGATTTCACTAGTGCTGGTGCTATGTAAAAAACACCCAGTTCCCTCTGTAATGTAGTTGGTGTTTGGAAGGGCATCCAGCCAAAAAAACCCATGTCAAAACAGATTTCACTAGTGCTGGTGCTATGTAAAAAACACCCAGTTCCCTCTGCAATGTAGTTGGTGTTAGGAAGGGCATCCAGCTGTAAAAACCATGCCAAAACAGATGGTGAAGCCTGGTGCAGTCTTCTAGCTTGCTATCTCCTGTGAGACTGTACAACACATGCCAGCATGGAAAATGGATGTTAAATGATGATGCTGATGATGATTGGAATCTCAAGAGTCCTTCAAACAGACAGAGATTTAGAGGTGTCCTTAATGAGGCCTTTAATGAGCAGGAAGAAGAGTTAGAGACATATGACCTAGAGGACAACTGGAAGTTCTTATGGGACACTCTACTAAGAGCAGCAAACCAAATCTGTGGTTGGAGTAAAGCTTCTACCAGACCATGGGTGATGTGGTGGTGGAACAATGACATTGACAGGGCCATAAAAGAAAAGAGACAAGTCTAGAAAGAATGGAAAAAAAGGGATAGCAAAGAATCGTATCAGAAAGCTAAAAAGTAGGCTACATGTCAGGTTTATCTAGCTAGGGCAGAAACAGAAGAGAAGAGGTTTGCCAATGTCCTACAGTATGAAGATCAGAGGCTTAAAGTGTTCTGCATTGCTAGACAGTGTGTCAGTGAGGATCGGGATATTGTGGGAGAGAGGTATGTGTGGATGGATAATAGTATGCTTGCACTTAGTGATGTAGGCAAAAAAGAGGCATAGAAAAGTTACTATGCAAGACTGTTGAATGTAGAGATTGAATGGGATAAAGGGAGTCTTCCTCATCTGAACCCAATAGAGAGACCAGTTATCCTAGTGGACTGCAGTATGGTAGATAAGGCAATTAAGGACATGAAAACCAGGAAAGCTCCTGACCCATCCAGAATCATGGCTGAAATGCTCAAAATATCTGGTAAGGCAGGATAGAGGTTAGTCACCGCATCATTAATCAGGTCATTCAGGAAAGTGTAGTAGTGAGGGAGGATGCATGGAAAGTGTGATAGCTAGAATAAGAGTAGGATGGTGGAAATTCAGAGAGCTTTTAGCTCTGTTGCCTATGAAAGGTTTCTCTCTCTGAGTGAAAGGAACATTGATACATGTATACAGACAACAATTCTACATGGTGGTGAGACATGGGCCCTGAATGCAGAGGACCTGTGAAGGTTAGAGGGGAATGAAGCTAGTATGCTGCACTGGATGTGCAATGTAAATGTACATGTTCAACAGAGTGATAGTGTATTGAGAGGAAAGTTAGGCATAAGTAGAATTAGACTCTGTGTAAAAGAGAGAAGACTGCACTGATTTGGTCATGTGATGCAGATGGATGCTTACAGCTCCATAAAGAAGTGTTGTGTAGGTGAACACATGGAGGTGGGAAACCCAGGAATGCATGAGGCAAAGTACTGAAGAACGACCTCAGGATGCTGAATCTTTCTGGTGAGATGTCGAAGGACTGAGGTACCTGGCACTTTGCTGTACTCAAGAAGACTCATACTCCACAGCAGAAGTATTAAGGCTAGTCCCCCTGGTGAAGAGGATTGGCCAGCAAGAATCCTATGCTGGTGTCCCTTTTGCTGGTACCATGTAAAAGCACTTGTGTGGTGTCACGTAAAAGCACCCAGTACGTTCTGTAAAGTGGTTGGTGTTAGGAAGGGCATCCAGTCATAGAAACCATGCCTAGTTAGACTGGAACCTGTGCAGCTCTCTGGCTCGCCAGCTCTGGCCAGACCATCCAACTCATGCCAGCATGGACAATGAACATTAAATAATGATGATGATGATGATGACGATGATATATATATATATATATATATATATATATATATATATAAGTGGTACCATTAAGTTTTCAGTTTGTACTAGCTTTTGTCTCATGACAATGTGCTTGCTTGCCCCACCCTTAAGAGAATAGATTTTTTTTTAACAAAGAACAAAATGGTACTTGTTCCACATAAACACGCCATACTCACCTGACCTGTTTGCTTGTAACTTCACTGTGTTTCCCCCCAAAAAATTGAATTTGAACAGCAACTATTTTAAGACAGTTGATGAAATTGAAAGGGAATTACAAATGGTGTTGGACAGCTTTCAGGAAGATGACTTCCATAGTGCTTTTAAGATGCTGAAAATATGCTGGGATTGTTGTGTACACTCCCAAGGGAACTATTTTAAAGGGGATGGTGCCTGAATATAAATAATAAATAAAATACATTATTTACTGGAGTATTGGTGTAATTTGTTCAGGCCTGGTTCAGGAAATTCTGATATCACCTTGTAATAAAGATAAAAGTCTGCACAATATCTTCTACTCTAATGTGTCAAACTAGTTTTATGACGCTAATACTATCATAGAAGAGCCATTTATGTGTGTATGTACACCACATGATAGTTTGTATGTAAATGTGTGTGTGTGTGTATGATGTGTATATATATATATATATATATACATATA
>NC_068984.1:86826356-86832993 GCF_001194135.2 Octopus bimaculoides | reverse complement strand
TATATATATATACATTTATGTGTGTGTGTGTGTGCATCTATATATATATATATATATAAAGATGAGAATGTGTGTTTGTATGTCTGTCTGTCTGTGTGAATGCCTAAAACTTGAGAACTACACAACCAATTTCATTCAAATTTTACACATGCCTTACTTTGGGTCCATGTAGTGTTTTAGGCCAAAAAGTTTTTTAGCTTCATGCCTAGTGCGAGCCCAGCGCAATATCACATCTCCTCCACTATTGCAGTATTACATGTCAAAAGTGAAACAATATCTCTCTATTGTAATGTCAGACATTTTCACTTCAATAGTTTCACTATTAATACTGAAACTACTAAAGTAAAACTATTACCTCACATGTATACAGGCATACATACATATATAACATACATATAATACTAGCAGAGATACCTGGCGTTGCCCGTGTTACATGCAATGGCAGAATTAGACTTTTCTGTAATATTTTCTCTAACGAACTGGAATACTTATAATTCAAATTTCATCAAAATTGCAGATGAGGGTTCTTTCCCTCTTTACACACCCTAAAAAAATTCTAATGATGACACATGTATCCCATGCTACTGATCTTTCCCATGCTACTGATATTTCTAGTGCCTTGCACCAATTCTTAATGTTTTTGCTTAAGCCTTCTCTATTTTCTTCTTGTGTTTCATTTTGTTTCCTTCCAGTTGCTCTTTTATTTACCTCTGCTCATTTTCTTTCATTACTATCACTGACTCACCCCAAGCTTCATTATTTATATTGGATAACCCAATATAAATAACTTATTCTAAACATGTGAAAGGGCTGATGGATTGTTTGCAATGGTCCTCATGGATGAACTCATGAATTTTTATCACATTTTCTGGTTTTGATAGAGATTGGTGGCCTTAAATACTCAACATCTTGAATCAACATTTGACTAACCTTGAAATATGTTATGCTACTCAAAAAGGTTGAATTTATCAAAAGCTTGACAAAGCATTTTGAAAGTTTCAATAGTAGATTTGGCCAAGTGTTATAAAAAATTTGATGCAAACACGTTGCTCAAATTTGTCATCCATTATAAAAATTGCAGAGATGGTCTGACACAATGATATAAAATCTCACATAATTTAACACAAGTAGGCAGCCTAAACTTATTAGCTGATTGGCTAATGGTCATCAGTTGCACATACATTTCTGTTGAACAGTATATCACAGCATATGCAGTTCATAAACTTTCTGGTAACCTGTCAAAAATAATGAGGTTTATTTCTAGTGCCTTGCACCAATTCTTAATGTTTTTGCTTAAGCCTTCTCTATTTTCTTCTTGTGTTTCATTTTGTTTCCTTCCAGTTGCTCTTTTATTTACCTCTGCTCATTTTCTTTCATTACTATCACTGACTCACCCCAAGCTTCATTATTTCTTCTCTTTCTACTGTTACTATTACCTCTCTAATTCTCTCTTTCTATTATGTAGCTCTATATTTTTCCTTTCCTTTCCTTGCTCTTACTTTCACTGTCTCTTCCTCTCTCCCTCTTTCTCCCAAACCACCTTGTATTTCACAATCTGTTCACAGCTTGTCTCACAAGCTGTTGACTGCTAATTATTCATCTTTGTTTCTCCTACCATCTTTGTTAATCTCTCACTTATCTATTCATTCATCTAATCAACCACACACTTTATATTTGTAATTATATAGCTCAAACTTGATATCAGTCAGTGTTGAAATTACTTACTGCATTTTACTTTTACAAAGGGAATGAAATGAACATACAAAGAGTTAAGTATAGAACATACAATACAGGTTTTCCAATAATGCTCTTTCATATATATATGTATACACACACACACACACATATATATATATATAAAGATGAGAATGTGTGTCTGTGTGTCAGTCTGTCTGTGTGAATGCTTAAAACTTGAGAACTACACAACCAATTTCATTCAAATTTTACACATGCCTTACTTAGGGTCCATGTAGTGTTTTAGGCCAAAATTTTTTTTAGCTTCATGCCTAGTGCGAACCCAGTGCAATATCACATCTCCTCCACTATTGCAGAGTTTCAAGTGTAATGCCACTCTTCAGCCATTTTGAATTTGAATGAAAGAAGTTGATTGTTATTACTGTAAGGTGGGCTGCAATTGGTTGAGGACGGTCACATGGTGTTGTGGTTTGATGTTGGTATAACTATATATCAGTGATGACAGTTAGTTGGAAAACACTGCATGGTGAACAGGAAATCAACCATGTTGTAGACAGGAAATTGACTGCGTAGTGGACAGGAAATTGGTCAGGTTGTTGGAGGGGAGGTAGGAAGGAGTGGTATGCATGAGTGCATAGTTGTATATGTGTGTGTGTGGACGCGCTCATATGGTTTTGCATGTATTGATGTGTGTGCATCTGCACATGGGTGTGCACGTGCACCTCTCCACATACACACATATGAATGGACATGTGTGCACAGATACACACATACATGCACACGCACACACATGTATACACATGCACACATGCTTATTCACTCATATGTACAATGCATGCATGCATATTATTGTGCACATGCACATCCATATGCATGCATGCATGAGTATACATGCACATAGCAAGCATTAGGGGCTGGTAAGCGTTAGGAATTGGTAAGCATTGGGGACTGGTAAGCATTGGAGATTGATAATTGATGGTCCTGCTCATGGGGTCGGTGATGCTGACCTTGGTACAGAGTAGCAGCTGATACTAAGGTGGTATATCCATGTCCACACACACACATATACAACTATATACACATACAAACTGCCTCTTCCTACCTCCCCTCCAACAACCTGACTAATTTCCTGTCCACCAGATGTCAATTTCCTGTTCACCACTTCACCACGTGGTTGATTTCCTGTTCCCCATGCAGTGTTTTCTAACTAACTGTCATCACTAATATACAGTTATACTAACATCAAACCATGACACCACGTGACCTTGCTCAACCAATTGCAGCCCACCTTATGGTAATAACAATCAACTTCTTTCATTCAAATTCAAAATAGCTGAAGATTAGCATCATGTTGGAAGCTCTCAATAAATGCTAGAAACTACCAACAAATTTGAATCAAACCATTTTGATCCACATATTATCATCATCATCTTCATTGTTTAACATCCGCTTTCCATGCTAGCATGGGTTGAACGATTTGACTGAGGACTGGTGATCCAGATGGCTACACCAGGCTCCAATCTGATTTGGCAGTTTCTACAGCTGGATGTCCTTCCTAACGCCAACCACTCTGAGAGTGTAGTGGGTGCTTTTACGTGCCACCAGCAAGAAGGCCAGTCAGGCGGTACTGGCAATGGCCATGCTCAAAATGGTGTATTTTACGTGCCACCTACACAGGAGCCAGTCCAGTGACACTGGCAACGATCTCACTTGAATGACTTTTCGTGTGCTACCGGCACAAGTGCCAGGAATGTGAAGCTGTGGCACAAGTGCCGGGAAGGCAACGCTGATAACGATCACGCTCGAAAGGTAGTGCCATCATGATTTCGCTTTCACTTGCCCCAACAGGTCTTCGCAAGCAGAGTTTAGTGTCCAATGGAGGAGACGTTGGCATGGGGGCCAGTCGTTGAATTTAGTTTGATTTCGATTTCACTTGCCTCAACAGGTCTTCGCAAGCGGAGTACGCATAAGTGAGCTAGCTACATCCCTGGCAGAGGCCTTGAATTTTGGTCTCACTTGGCTTGCCGGGTTTTCTCATGCACAGCATATTTCCAAAGGTCTCGGTCAGAAGTCATTGCCTCGGTAAGGCCTAATGTTTGGAGGTCGTGCTTCACCACCTCATCCCAGGTCTTCCTGGGCCTGCTTCTTTCACAGGTTCCCTCAACCGCTAGGGTGTGACACTTTTTCACACTGCTATCCTCATCCATTCTCGCCACATGTCCATACCAGCGCAATCGTCTCTCTTGCACACCACAACTGATGCTTCTTAAGTTCAACTTTTCTCTCAAGGTACTAATACTCTGTCGAGTATACACACTGACATTACACATCCTTCGGAGCATACTGGCTTCGTTTCTTCCAAGCTTACGCATGTCCTCAGCAGTCACGGCCCATGTTTCACTGCCATGTAGCATGGCTGTTCGTACACATGCATCATACAGTCTGCCTTTTACTCTGAGTGAGAGACCCTTTGTCACCAGCAGAGGTAAAAGCTCTCTAAACTTTGCCCAGGCTATTCTTATTCTAGCAGCTACACTTATATATATATATATATATATATATATATATATATATATATATATATATATATACACACAACTTTGGCTTCAAATTGGTAGACGACCCATCTTACTCTCCTGACTTGGCCCTCTCCAACTATCACCTCTTTCCACAACTGAAGAAACATTTCAAGGGAATGAAATTTCACTCTGATTCATAAGTGATCGCTGTTACAGAGGCCTGGTTGGAGATCCAAACTTCCGAGTTCTTTTTGCGGGGTTTAGAAAAACTGAAGGACCACTTTTAATAAGTGTGTGTGAATCTGAAAGGGGAATATGTTGAGTAAAATCATAATTAACTGATCCTCCTGTATTTTCTTTTACTCAAAGCCAAGAATTTTTCAGCATCCCCTTGTATATATTGATAGATAATTTTATTATATTGTTAGTGATCTCTTGGCGTTCACGACTGCATATTTTGTTCATTAGACAAATGTATTCATGCAACCTACAGAAAAAAATTCAGTGCTTTCTAAAAAAATTTGGGCAAAAAATACAATAGCTTCACCATCTTTCTGAATTATATGATAATTAGATTGTGTCTAGACTTTATAATGTTTTAGTTGTGGGAGAAATTTCAGGCAAAGTTAACAACAATCTACATATATGCACACACAGACACATATAGGTTATATCTCTCATACATAAACGTGTTTTAAACTGGTACAACCTGTTTTCAATCAGTAAAAACATGCAAATAAAGAGACCACTTTTCTAGGTTACCTGTTAAAAGAGGATAGATACCTAAAGAGATAGAGATATTACGACATTATGACACTGTATTGAAATTACAGGGAGGGAATGTAATTGAATAGATTTACTCTACTGTGAATTAATGAATTCATATATATATATATGTATGTATGCATGTATGTACATAGCTTTTATTTTTATATTTTACCAGTTTCAGTCAGTAGACTGTGGCTATACTGGAGCACCACCTTAAAGAATTTTAATAAAAAAATTCGACCCCAGTACTTACTGTTTTTTAATCCTGATACTTATTCTCTCAATCCCATTTGCTGAACCACCAAGTTATGGGGATGTAAATAAACCAACACCAGTTGTCAAACAGTAGTGAGAACAAACACAGACAAAAAGATACACACACACACACACACACACACACACATGCATAATATAACACGAGGTTGGAAGATACCTGACTTTAATAGCAAATCATTATGAGGTTATTACCTGGATTATACTAAATATATATACATATCTATATAATTTATATATATATGTAAAACCTGGTGGAGTGGGATATGGCCTAGTTACCCATATAGTTAAGTAGGTTGTCCATGAGGTAGTCTTATCCAATGATTGGTAGAGCAGGATTATAGTCAGCTGCTACAAAAGCAAAGATGATGCCTTACACAGAAATAATTACAAAGCCATTAAATTGCTGGACCAGATGATGAAAGTCACAGAAAGGGTCATAGCTCAATTAATTGGGAAAAGAGTTAGTGTAGATGAGATGCAGTTTGGATCTGTGCCAGGTAGAGGCATGACTGATGCTATATTCTTAGTTAAGCAACTGGAAGAGAAGTATTTGGTCAAAAACACCTCTGTACTTTGCTTTTGTCAACACGAAGAAAGCCTTTGACAGGATTCCTGACTCCCTTATCTGGTGGTCAATGCATAAGCTAGGGATAGATGAGTGATTATTGAGAGCTTTACAAGTCATGTACAGGGATGCTGCCAGTAAGGTGAAGGTTGGCAACAAGTATGGCAATGAATTCAGTATACAAGTAGGAATTCACTTATAGAGGAAGGTCTGCAGGTTTTTGCTTGTAACAGTGATTCGAAATCAAACAACTGGGTAACTGGTCATTCATAATGACCAAACCTCAGTAGTTTCATGTGATTTGTCTTTGAAGCAACTAATCAGCATGAAGCCATAAGCATGATTCAGTTTTCTAGAATTTTCTTCTTAGACCATATAAAAAGTCACTTTTGGTGCCAACACTCTTTGCAGAGTATTAAGAGTGGCAATTCTTTCACATGTCTCACCACTTGACTGGGAAAATGTTGAAGCAGCTGTGTGATGTGTCTCCCTTCTTGCCACAGCCAGATGATTAAAACAGATGGCAGATAAATGACAAGAATCTCAACTACCAGAAATATTGTAATGTTGGGCCAGTCACATGTTAGTATCAGTAAGCTTGCTGTAAACTCCAAGCAGTATGTCTCTTCCAGTAGTAATTATTGCTGTTATTGTTTATAGAAGACCAAAACAAGTTAAACTCTATGTGCAATAATAACATGCTGTTAAAATTTGGAGTCATTTGAACAAGAACTGGCTAAGTTATTAGATGGCAAAATGATATCAAATTTTTTGAAACACCCTGTGTGTGTATGCATATATATATATATATATA
>NC_068984.1:86821168-86826302 GCF_001194135.2 Octopus bimaculoides | reverse complement strand
ACGATGATGATGATGATGATGATGAATATATATATATATATATATATATATATTACATGGAAAAATGTGAGCAAGAGAAATAATATTCTTAAGATTATAAACCTGGAAAAGTACAGGACAAGTTATTACATCTGGTAAAGCATAGAACAAGAAAATTTTACTTAAAACATTGCACCTACTCAAAACTTTTTTTCTTTTAAAACTTCATTGCGTGAAATTGATACCATGAAATTCCTTATGCTTTCCTCTGTCATTGAAGCTAAGATAAATATATTTTGTTTTTAAAATAAAAAAGTTATTTAGATCAAAATTTGATTGGAGGCATTACTTACTCTCCTATAACATTGCTATAAATTTCGATGTAAACTTTTTTCTACTGAATCAAATGTCAAATTTTTTATACAAATTTGTAGCTAGGGCCACCAGTTTCACCAGTCCTCAGTCAAATCGTCCAACCCATGCTAGCATGGAAAGCGAACGTTAAACGATGATGATGATGATGATGATGATGATGATGATGGATCAGTCCACTTCAAAAATGTTAACAGTTTTCAATTTGGTTAAAAACTGAATTAACGATAAAGCTCTGGAGACACTGCATGTGAGTAAATTGCGGCCGTAAGAATATTATTCAACTACTACTGTAGTTGAATGATATATATACATATGATGGGCTCCTTTCAGTTTCCATCAACCAAATCCACTCACAAGGCTTTGATCAGCCTGAGGCTATAGTAGAAGACACTTGCCTAAGGTGCCACACTGAACCTGGAACCATGTTGTTGAGAAGCAAGCTCCTTATTACACAGTGTTTCAAATTTTGGCACACAGCTAGCAATTTCAGAAGTTAGTCAATTACATTGACCTCAGTACTTGATCAGTACTTTATTTTATTGACCCCACTGAAATCCATAAGGATGAAAGGCACAGTTGACCTTGGTGGGATTTGAACTTAGAACATAAAGTGTTGAAAGAAATGTTGCTAAATATTTTTCTCTGATGTGCAAATAATTCAGTTAGCTCACTGCCTTATCAAGTCTTAAGATAATAAAAACATAAATACAATTGAAATAATAAAAATAAAAATAAAAATAAAATTATATAATTTTCTATTTACAGAAAGAGCCAATTACAGTATTGATATAATTATTTATAAATGATGAATGAATAAATATAGAAAACTGGTTCTAGGTTTTAACTCTGGGAAATATTGTGTAGTAATTATTTTTGCTTTTGTGTTTTTGTTCAGATTTTGTCAATTGGTGCAGGTGTGACTTTGTGATTAAAAAGCTTGCTTCCTAACAATATGGCCTTGGGGTTCAGTCCTACTGCATGGCATCTTGGGCAAGTGTATTCTAATGTAGCCATAGGCCAACCAAAGCCTTGTAAATGAATTTGTAGACAGAAATTGAAAGAAGCTTGTTGTGTGTGTGTGTGTGTGTGTGTGTGCGTGTGTGTGTGTGTGTGTGTGTGTCCAATATAGGTAAAAATCAACAAAAAAAGTACTCCATCCAGTGGGTGCTTGATAAGAAATAGTGGTCAAATCTCCCTCAAAATTTCATGCTACCATGCAATTGGTACTCCATCAGTTCCAGTTGACCCAATCATTGGAGTGGTCTGCTCATTAAATTAACATGCAAGTGGCTGAGCACTCCACAGACATGCATACTTTTAATGTAGTTCTCAGGGACATTCAATGTGACAAGGCCAGCCATTTGAAATACAGGTACGACTCATTTTTCGCATTTGGACTGGAGCAATGTGGAATGAAAGATCTTGCTCAAGGACACAACATGCTGCCAGAAATTGAACTCAAAACCTTACAATTGTGAACTGAATACCCAAACCATTAAGCCACACACCTTCCATGAAAGACAGTGTTTTTCAACCATTTTTTGTCCCATGCTCTACTTTGATTTTCGAATCACTAATAATAAGCATATAAATTATATTCAAAAGAAGTTTAATTAAAACTTATTGCAATTATTATTCACTTGTTACTTACATCTCATTCTGAAGTATGCCCTTACACCAAAATACATTTATGCCCCAAACTTGAGAAACACTGACCTAAGAAAAGAATGCATTGGTTAATGTGGTCTGAAATTTTCTGCAGGATGGTTATGGCTAGAATACTTTTGATCATAGTTCTTCTTGATCAAGGCTAACCTGGGTCAAACAACAACTATTATGGCAATAACAAAACAAGGGAACCTTTGCATGGTCACAATTTCCAGTGTACCTCAAATTACAGCTTATAGCTTTAGAAAAGGCAGTATGGCCAAAAGTGAATATCATATCATTAGTCTGCTTCATTGGGGCTAACCTGTGGCTAAACAGCAACTACAACCACATAAGTCTCTCTTTCACTTAACCCAAACATACATATGCACACACGCACACACACACACACACACACACACACACACACACACACACATGCACATGAAGGCAGTGACCTAGTGGTTAAAGTATTGCATTCATGACTGTAAGATCATGGTTTTGATTCCCAGACTGGTGGTGCATTTCATATAACTCTTGTGCTCTTGTGCTCTTGTCCACTCATCTGTAAAATAGATAATGCTATAATGGACTAACATTCTGTTAGGGGGAACATTAACCTGCTCACCTAGCCAGCAGGGTGGCATCATTTGAAAGCTACAATAATGCTAGGAAGCACATTACGACTAGCAATGTATAGCGTGGGAAGGGATTATCCATTACGAATTGCTTGAACAGAACCAAATGGTCAATGCAGAACTCTATGTTCAACAGATGGAACGACTCAACACAGCTATTCAAGAGAAAAGACCTAATCAGCAGCATGGAGTTCTTTTGCTGCACGACAACGCCCGCCCTCATATCACCAATATGACCAAGGAAGCCATTCAAATGCATGGCTGGGAAGTGCTGCCACACCCCCATACTCTCCTGATTTGGCACCAACAGATTTCCACCTCTTTCAATCTCTTTCAAATGCTATGCGTGGAGTTTCGTTCAATACTGATGCAGAATTGAGAGCTTGGTTGGATCAATTTTTGGAGTTGAAATCTGGTGATTTCTACCAACGAGGTATTGAAAATCTTGTTGAACGTTGGGAAGAAGTTGTAAACAACAAGGGTGAATATATTATCGATTAATTAGTTGCTTTTTTTTTTATTAAACCTTTTAAAAAATTTAAATTTAAAAAAACGGCGGGAACTTAGTTGCCAACCCAATATATTTCTGATAAGGTAACTGCAGGAGAAATACCTAGCCAAAGATAAACCTCTGTACCTGGCTTTTGTTGACTTGGACAAAGATATTTTGTTAGAGTACCCCGATCCCTTATCTGGTGATCAATGCAGAAACTAGGGATAGACAAGTGGTTAGTGAGAGCCATACAAGCCTTGTACAGGGATGCTACCAATGAGTACAGCGAACAATTCAGTGTACAAGTAGGTGTTCACTAAGGATCGGTGATCAGCCCCCGCTTGTTCATCATAGTCCTCCAGGCAATAACAGAGGAATTCAAGACAGGTTGCCCCTGGGAGCTCCTCTATGCTTGTTCTTATAGCTGAATCACTACCTCAACTAGAGAAGAAGTTTCAGGTATGTAGGTAAGGTCTAGAATCAAAGGGCCTTAGAGTTAACCTAGCAAAATCCAGTCATAGTAAGTAGGAAGGCAGACAAATCACAAATCCCTTTAGGTAGATGGCCCTGCTCAATATGTAGAAAAGGTGTCGGTAGAAATGCAAAAAAAGTTAGGTATAAGAAGAATCAGATGTGGTGTGCAAGTGAGACAACTGCACTGGTATGGTCAGGGGATGCATATGGACAAGGACAGCTGTGTAAAGAAGAGCCGATCTCTAACTATGAAGGGAACCTGTGGTAGAGGTAGACCCAAAAAGACATGGGATGAGGTGGTGTAGCATGATCTTTGAACTTTGAACCTCACAGAGGCAATGACTGGTGACTGAAACCTTTGGTGATGTGCTGTGCTTGAGAGGACCCGTCAAACCAAGTGCACCCATGCTGATGGTATGTAAAGGACATCTTTTGAACATTGGACTTCACGGAAACAAAGTGGCTGAGCTCCTCTCAAGCACTGGGCCTGACGGAGGCAAAGAAGCTGAGTTCCTCTCGAGCGTTGAGCCTTATGGAGGTAATAACCAAGACCTTTGGTGTTATGTTGTGCTTGAGAAGATCCATTGGTTGTGGAAGATACTGGTGTCACACAAATTGGCACCCATGCTGGTGGCATGAATATGCACCCAGTATCATGCAAATGGCACCTGTGCCAGTGGCACATAAAAGCACCTATTACACTCCCGGAGTGGTTGGCATTAGGAAGAGCATCCTGTCACAGAAAACCATGCCAAATCAGAGCTGGAGTCTGCTCAACTTTCCAGCATGCCAGCCCAGTCAAACCATCCAACCCATGCCAACATGAACAGATGATGATGATGATATGACATATATATATATATATATATGTAGTGAAACTACTATTGCCATTATATACAAACAAGCCATCTTCCCCGCTGTTATAAATATATTCAAGTTCGGGCGTAGTAGAGAGCAGCCTGCTGTATCCATCACATGACTGATTATTATTTGAAGCGGCAACTGCTTCGTACCGTTCCCGCCAGAACGCAAACTGACCAATCACAGCCCCTAATAAGGTCACGTGATAGTGTTTTTCTAATGCCTCCATCGGAGCCTACTTTCAGCTATAAATAGCCTGCTAGATACCCAGCTAATTCGTCGCGGTTCAGATCTCTTAGAGACCTGTTCCGTGTACCACACAGAGCAGCAGCAGCAGTTCCAGCGATGACATCAACAGCATCTCCAACTACGACTACCAGCATCGCCGCCGCCAGTCAACACGACACTACGACTACCAGCATCGCCAGCATCGTCAACATGATTTCTACGTACACCAGCTAACCAAAACTACCGCAGAACTTCTAACTCTGTTTGTGCGATTCACCTTCGCCATGATAGACAACAGACAAGAACCCAGCCTGCAAAGAACAATCTGTATTCCAGAACCCGACTTGGCATGGAAGCCCTAACATCACGACGAGTGATCGCTCTGCCCCACACGCCTCAACTTCTTACATACAGACTCTTATTATTGTGTACTCTAAGA
>NC_068984.1:86820762-86821158 GCF_001194135.2 Octopus bimaculoides | reverse complement strand
TCGCTCTGCCCCACACGCCTCAACTTCTTACATACAGACTCTTATTATTGTGTACTCTAAGAACTGGCAAATTCTTATATGTGTTACTGACTCCTTTTCTATCTGCGGTATCTCACGCATACACATACATGTATCACTTACACACACTCACACTCACACACAGACATACATTTTAATGCTACAATAAATATTACTGTTATTCAACTCTATCGGTTGTGTTCTATCTTGTATCTTACTGGCATTTACGAATTCACTATGTTATCGAAGTATAACATATAAATACCATTTGATATATTTTTGTGTTCGACCGTGTGACGCGTTTAATAAAAGGAGCCCTGTTTTTCCATTCGTCACCATTTCTCCTTTTGGGTTCGCACGGTCGTTCTTGCATATATA
>NC_068984.1:86819206-86819946 GCF_001194135.2 Octopus bimaculoides | reverse complement strand
TATATATATATATATATATGACATATTATTTTATATAATATATACTAATATACATACACACACACACACGTGCCCGCACACGTGTGTGTGTGTGTGTGTATTTCGTGGAATCATCTCTCACCAAGATTCCTGGTGGAAGATTACATTCATCTGATGGTGTCAGTTTACATCTTGTATTAGCTGTCTTTAATTTCTTTAAGAAAGGTAGAGGGTACTTGTGTACTTGTATGTTGAAGTACCCTCTATTGAGATAGTACGTCATTAAGGAAGGCATTTGAAAGGTACTTATGCAGCAACATCCCTTAAATCTATAAATAACTCCTTAAATAAAATAATATTATTCAGGCTATTGTTGTTGTTTATTTGTTCCAGGTTAATCCTGACTGAGTAGATTTATGATTAAAGACATTCTAACCATGATACTCCTACTGTTTGTTTTTTTAGACAAAATCTAGGTAGCATCTCACCTTTCAATGCAAGTTTTCTCTTTTTAATGATGATATGGAGTAATATGAGGAAGATATGCTGCTTGATATAGCAGGTTAAATGGCCACATAGATGCTCCCTCATTTTCTTGCAGATCTACGAAGTTTCACAACTGATAAAACTGATAATCATTTATCAGAAATGGCTGGAATTGGAAGTGTTTCAAATTTAGGATTATTGAGAATTTTAGGAGTGAATGTGTGTGTGTGTGTGTGTGTGTGTGTGTGTGTGTGTGTGTGTGTGTGTGTGTGTGT
>NC_068984.1:86814195-86817231 GCF_001194135.2 Octopus bimaculoides | reverse complement strand
TAAATAGTGCAGGAGATATTATGTTGCCGTGGGCTCGAACTCTGCAAGAAGTTAAAACTTTTTTTTGACTAAAACACAACTGGAACCCTAAGTAAGACATCTGTAAAATTTGAATGAAATTGGTTGCGTAGTTCTCGAGTTTTAGGGATTCACACACACACACAGACAGACAAACAGACACACATTCTCATTTTTATATATATAGATATATATATGTATGAATGTATGTATGTATGTATGCATGTTCTATATTGTTCCCTGTACCTGGGAAATCTTGTATCCCTGCTGTAAGGCTTTACTTCCACACACACCAGCTTAATTTAATTCATCTTTAGTCGAAAGACGCCTGCTATGTCCTGTTATTTGTATTTGTGTAACCTTCTCTGTTTTTTTCCCGTCCTTGTTTTTGTATACATTCCCTGCTTTCTTCCAAAGAATCTAATGCTCTTAGCTTAGTTTTTACTTGGGGCTGGCTAGATTGGAGCAATCTCAAGTATAACCAGCCGAAATTGCAAAGATAATCTTGAACTCGACTGATGAAAGAAAACTCCAAATGATCCGTCCTTGTTTTCTTTGTATTATCTATCTGGATGTTTTGTTGTCCCTTTCTTGTATCACCTAACTGTCTGGATGTTTTGCGTTCTTGTCCCATTTTGTATTTTATATATACATATATATATATATATATATATATATATATATATGAGAAAGCTTGGTGATGTAAGAGGAAAATGCTGTCACACATCGACAGCTTGACTGCGGACACTGGCCTGGAATGTATCCAGGACCTTGAGACAGTGATGATGGATCAAGAAGTCTGGCGGGTGAACTTTGTTGCTGTAACGTGGGTTGGAACCCAGCCATGATAAATAGCTTGAACATTGGACCCAAGTCTAAACACATTATCCATTTACATTTTATAAATACAGCTTATTTATACTGTGAAGGTAGATTTATATCAATTTGGCACACACCCAGTTAGTTTCACTTTTCATTAAACAAATCAATGCCAGTACCGCCTGACTGGCCTTCATGCCAGTGGCACGTAAAAGCACCCACTACACTCTCGGAGTGGTTGGTGTTAGGAAGGGCATCCACCTGTAGAAACTCTGCCAAATCAGATTGGAGCCTGGTGTAGTCATCTGGTTCACCAGTCCTCAGTAAAATCGTCCAACCCATACTAGCATGGAAAGCGGACGTTAAACGATGATGATGATGATGATGATGATGATGATGATGATGATGAAATCAACTAAATAAAACTTCTTCATTCAGTTTGTCAACCACAAAAAATGGCTATAGATTATTATTTATTTTTATTTTATGCTCATCTATAACACCTCAACCTCTTTTTAAAATCCTTTCAGGAGGCTTTCAAGAATTTTTGATTTGTGGAACTTCTCTTGCTCAAGGTTTTTTGAATTTCAGAATTTCAGCAATGGGATTATCTACTGTATGTCGATGTATTTAAACAATATTTTTGCTCAGATATATGCTACCAGTGCTGGTGATGTATAAAAGGCACCAGTGCCAGTGACATATAAAAGTACTTGTGCAGGTGACATGTTAAAAGCACGTAGAAACCAAGCTAAATCAGACTGGAACTTAGTACAGCTCTCCAGTTTACCAGTTCTAGTCAAACCATCCATCCCATGCTAGCATGGAAAGCAGATGCTAAATGATGATGATGATGATGATGATGATGATGATGATTATGAAGATGATGAATGCTGTTAGATTTTTCTCTATACTGTTCCTTTCTGCTGAAAAATGATTGGATCTCAAAATAATTTACCAGTTATCGATACTCTTCTAGTTGCAGTTATCCATACTGTTCTAGTTGCAGATTGGGGGACTTTTACTCTTCCCTTTTAATTTGCAGAGGTGAAGCTTAGTATGATAACAATGACCGCAAGCAATCGCTAGAAACATTATCAACGTTTGTGTCCCAGAAAATTCAAATTCTATCTACATTATAGACTAGTAAACTTAGGTAGAGCGTATTCTACTTTATGCACTTTCTTCCTGTCATATAGTCTCTACATGTCTTCTTTTATTAGCTAATAATGTTCATAGTTGCCACTAGCAGTTATACACTATTAGAACTTGGTGATCTTAACTGTTAACTTCCTCTGTCCAGCTTCATGTAAGTATTGCTATAGGTTAGTAGATAACTCTTTTACAGAGATTGCACATTCACTATTGCTGTGTCTTATGGTTTCACATATAACTCTAAGCTGGGTGGCTGTCAGATTCTATGCTTTTCCAAAATATAATCTGTCCAAGATAACTTATTTCCATATTCATTACTGACCCCTATATCTAGAGGCCGTTTCCCTATCCCCCATCTGAGATTTTTCAGGTAGAAGTTCTTCCCTATTCAGTCCAAGAAAGCTTGATTAGATGATAAGAGGCTCAGTAAATGAATAATGATAATTCTCTGAGAATACTGTTCTTCTTATCAAGGAAGCCTACCATTATTATCTATTAAATTCAAACATCAAAACTTTTTCTATGTAATATAATAACAAATCTTATTTCCACATCATGCAGACTCAATAATATTTTTGAACTTGCTTCCAGCAAATTCTAATTGAAGGCTTAGAAGGGGTGTCCCAGCCACTGGGACCTGAATCATTTGATACTAGGTTGCATAGAAAGAATGAGATTTTAAATTATTTCTATTTTATTGAGTATCATAGGCTGCAGGGTCTTTTTGCATTATATTTGTATTATATATGTACTGGCAGAGATACCCAGCGTTGCCCGTGTTACATGCAATGGAAGAATTAGACTTTTCTGTTATATTTTATCTAATGAACTGGAATACTTATAATTCAAATTTCATCAAAATTGCAGATGAGGGTTCTTTCCCTCTTTACACACCCTAAAAAAATTCTAATGATGACACATGTATCCCATGCTACTGATCTTTATGCGCAGATTCCAAAATTCCAGTCTTATGGAACCTGTTAAAAAGATTTTGCTCCTGAAAAATGGAGGTCATGGAGCTCTAAAATGTGGGAGTTAAGGCTC
>NC_068984.1:86806857-86814185 GCF_001194135.2 Octopus bimaculoides | reverse complement strand
GAATTGTTGAGAATCTTTTTAACTTGGGTCTTATATGTATTGTTCGAATTTCTTTGAAATAGGAAATATATGTATGTTCACTGGGTTTGTAAAAGAGAGCAAAGCTACAAGAAACCAAAAGACGAATGATCACAATAAGCAGTCAGCTACCCTACCCTAGTCATTACTACTCCCCAATGTAGGATTCCTCACTATACAGGTGACAGGCACAGCCGTAAAATGCATTATGGATCTATAGCAACTGGAAGGGTGTGACCCAACTGAAACATTAGCAACTGTGTGATGTGAGGGCTAAGGGGAAATGAAAGTGTCACCTCTGGAGTTTGCAAATGACCACTATACCAATAGGTAACTGGACACTTTTAAAAGCACTTTGAGAAAAGCAAACAAGGAAGTCACAGACAATTTCACTCTGCAGCAATTCCTAAGGGTATACAGGGGATACCGAACCCCAACACCCACAGGAAGCTCACCAACAGAACTGATGTTCACAAGGAAGGCGAAATCAGTTTTTGATAAACTGTTACCTGGCAAGGAAAGGAAGAGTACCCCTAAAGGCAATCCAAAATTTTTCAAAATAGATGACAAGGTGTACATGAGGTTGAATTAAAACGGAAAACAATACTGGAAAAACGGCAAAATTACAAAGTGCATAGGGAAAATTATGTACAGAATTAAAAGCAGATAAGGTATTGAAAAAAGACACAGAAATCAATTGAAGAAGAGATTCAAAGAAAATGAACCAGATAGATTAGAAGAACCTATGGAATGGCTGTATGACACATTCCAGGTACCAACACTGTTACAAGTGGTTGAACCCATGCGTACAAGTGGAAGAAAAAGGAAGAAAACAGAGTTCCTACAAACAGATGCCAAAAAGAAAAAATATTAAGTTGAAAAAAAATGCTAAAAATAAAATTACTTACTTCCCAAAGAAAAAAACTAAAAAAATCTAAAAGGGGAGATTTTGTGGTGAAAATGATGTACTCCTTCCCATGTGACACTACACTATAAAGTATGACAGTCAGTCATTGTAAGAGGTCAGTAGTAGTAGAGTCGTTGTACGAGTTTTCAGTTGGCATCAGTGTCAGATATATGTTATATACGAGTTCAAGTTACCATCAAGGTAGACGTTTCAAAGTCATTGTCTTGCAGAGCTATCAGTAATAGTACAATAAATGAATCAAAGATAATAAGATGTGGAATACTGCCACAACATTATAGTGGCGACAAGAATATTACAGTGCTAACAATAACATACAAGTAGACAAGGATCCACATTATAACAGTTACCTAACTGATTAGAACCCCTTGATAATACTAAGGTGATTACATTTGACAATAAATGTACTTCCCTTCTGTTGCATCCAAGACATGAAAGCAAGAAACTGAAACCATCTGCTTTGATATGTACCTCAATATTTCTCAAGCAATAAAAGTTCACTGCTGCAAATTCTTATAAGTTATGACACCTTCAGAAAATCTTCCACGATCAGTAACACTTGCAATATAAGTATAATAAAAACCAATGATGCTGTCATGCACCGCATGGACTGAAAGATCTCTTGCTCTAAAATTGCATTCATATTTTCTGATCAAAAGAATCTTGACAAACTTTACTGAATCTCTAGTGTTCTACTCCTCAATCAAAATTGCTCATTAAGTTATACTTCTCCCAATGAATTCATCACATTTGCTGTTCATTTCCTGTCCAATTCCACATCAACAAAAAGAGACAATCACCCATACCCTGTTAGTAAACACTTAATCACTCTAATTTCCAATATCTCAAAGATGATAAGAACTGTCATCTCATTTATCATCTTGAATAACGTTCACTCCTTAGGGACTGCTACTACAATTTCTGAAGATCAAAATGATATCTGTTTTTCTATGTCAACACATGAGTCATCCCTCATTCCTGAATACTTCAGCAAGAGCAATGTCACTGCTCTTGATGTCAGCAAAGTGTTCAACCATGTCAGCTATAGAAAGCTCCTAAAAAGAACTAATTGCATATATGCTCTCCCTCTCTCTCTCCCTCTCCCTCTCTCTCTCTCTCTCTCTCTCTCTCTCTCTCTCTCTCTCTCTCTTTCCATTAACTTTTAGGCTGAAAATTTCCTGTCAGAGCATAAACTTACATCATGTAGAGATGTGACCTTCTCTATCATAATTCTGTTAACTCTGCTGTGCCCAGAACTGTTTTGTGCCTCTCCCAGTAGTTCTCAAACGGTACTCCACCAAGGCTTTCAGAGGGCACAGCAGATCTTTAAAAATTTAAGGTATTAGAAAATACCTACTAATGTTTGATCATCTTGAAAAATTCTGTTCATACACAGCTGCGATTAATGAAACAAGGCATGCAATTGTTTTCTGCACTTCCTCTAAATTTTAAATTTTAAAACATGTTTTTCTTTTAAATTTTCTATGCAAAGTACACCAATTGTTTTTATTATTTGATATAGTGTCTTCTATCATAGTCTTAGGTTTACTAGGACTTTCTGAGTAGAATTTGGTAGATGGAAACTGTATAGATTAATTACAATATAAGCACTGTAACACTGTGTTGACCAGACAGTTAAATGTTATTATACACCACTATTTACGATGCACTGTGAATTCTTTGTGCCCTTCTTTTCTCTCTTGGCCCTAATCATTTCACTAAATTGACCTCCCATTGTCATGGAGGCCTTCTTAGTGATCTTTTCTGATCTCTTGGGTACCACTCATCAACTGCATGGATCCACCAGTTGTCTATGAATTTTGTAACATATACATATAAAAAATATCATTTCCACTTTTAAAAAAAATACTGTTTTGTTATTGTCATTGTTGTCATTGTTGTAACAGTTAAAGCAGTAGCACCAGCTGCCCCTGGTGAGCCTTATCCAGCAAACTTATCATCAAAGTCTATCACCAATATAGCATTCTCTGTATTGAAACTATAGTGTCCAATGAGCTTTATCTTTTTATTTTTAATATTAGAGTTTTATGAATTAAGAGAGACTTGGCTGATAATTCTAGCTGGTTGAGTAACTATGAAGTTTTCTCATTCACTCATTTGTATTGTTGACAATGGTGTTGCAATAGTATGTCTCAAACCCCCCCCCCCCAGTTTAAAGGTCCTTTGTGAACTTAGACACTCCCAATGAATCAGCTGATGATGATTATAGAGCAGATCCTTCACTTATCCACTTGCACTATGCAATTTCTGTATCTTTTATTTTTCTATCCATTACTTGTTTCAATCATTGGACTTCTGCCATGCTGGGACACTGCCTTGATGGTTTAAGTTGAAAAGTTAACCCAGTACTTATTTTTTTCTACTCTAAGCACAAAGCCCGAAATTTTGGGGGAGGGGGACAGTCAATTAGTCGACCCCAGTATGCAACTGGTACTTAATTTATCAACCCCAAAAGGATGAAAGGCAAAGTTGACCTTGGCAGAATTTGAACTCAGAACGTAAAGACAGATGAAATACCGCTAAGCATATTGTCCAGTGTGCTAACACTTCTACCAACTCGCAGCCTTAACCCAGTACTTATTCTCCTGGTTTACTTTGCTAAACCACTAAGTTATGGGGATGTTAACAAATTGACAACAGTTGTCAAGCAGTGTTGGCAGACAAACACACACACACACACACACACACACACACACACACACACACACATCTTTTAATTTCTGACTACAAAAATTCACTCACAAGGCTTTGGGCTACCCGGGGCTAGAGTAAAAGACACTTGCTTAAGATGCTGGGCAGTAGTACTGAATCTAAGACCACATAGTTGGGAAGCAAACTTCTTAACTACATAACCATGCCTGCGCTATTAATGTCCTTGAATGAATTTATTAAACAATTTCTTAGAAGATACCAAATTTCTAGCATCAGAAAAATTATTTTCTTTATATAATTTTTCACAGCTATTCTGGTAATTAAACTAAATCCCATTCATCTTTTGTGTTTTTGAAAATATTGATTAAATATACTGCCTGAGAGCATATAAGTATCATAACTGTATTGAAAATGAATGAGTCTCACATAAGACCCCTATAAACTTAGAAATATATGCAGATATATAATTAATTAATTCTTATGCTCAATTGCGCACAACATCATTTCCTTCATAATTTGATATTCCCCAATTTCAATTCAAAATTTTAATTTGATTTCTTTTTTCTTAAGAGAAATGTCAAAGAACTGTCAAGGTTAAAAATGCAAACTTTTGACAAAAATTAAAAAACAACTTTGCAATTAGAATTGCAAAAATTGATTACAATTTTGTTGGTACAATTTATTCCATAATAAAGTGTGAAAAACTGAATGAAACATAAGATATCAGCATTTCTGATTTCTGTTTTCAGAATCAGAGAATACAGTAATGAGTGTTTAGCTCTTTGAATTCAGGTTAGGAAGAAGAATGGGTGCTGTGATATTGTGAATGGGTGTTGTGATATTTATGATGTTCTAAGAACATTAGTGATGTAAATGATTAGAAATGATTCCAGCTGGGATACAAAAGTATGTCGCTGACTTGGCTCACTCTTGACATGCTCTAAATATTTGCAATGTATAATAAAGGAAGATACAATAGCAAATTTCAGTAAAGTGATCTGTCAATTCAAGTTGAGAAGAAAAACAAATTACAAATTAAAATAATACAGAAACAATACAGGATGGTATCCAAACTAAGATATTCAAGGAATATTTTAGTACATGAACTGTCTAGTCCTTCAACGTAGGTAAACCTATTAAAATTTCCTGCCATTTTCAAAAATCCTTTTGATCTATATTTTTTGTATAATAAATGCCATACATCAAATTCTTTATCCTTGAATCACTTATGCAGTTAAAGAATAATCCTTTCTATAAGAGGCTTAAGGCCAGAAATTTTGGTGGCAGGGGTTAGTGGATTAGATCTAATTGACTAAGACCCCCTCCATCAAATCAAAAAAAAAAAAAAAATGAACCCCAAAAGGAAAAGTTAACCTTGATAGTATTTGCACTCAGAATGTAAAGCTAAATGGAATGCTGTTAAGCATTTTGTCCAGCATGCAAACAACTCTGCCACCTTGCTGTCATTACAGCTAACTAATTATGAAATATATTTATATAAAGGGCATTATTACAGAAAAATAACAACGCCACACAGTGGACTTCTCAAAATAACCACATTTAGTACCTAATGCGAGGAAAAACAACCAACAGAAGCCTAGCTACTTTCTTTTAAATAAACTTAACTGTGTATCGACCGATTTCGCGATTACTAGAATGAATCTAGATTTCGTTCATCAGCACAGTATTGTACCAAAAATATATATAAATAAACAGAATTCTCACCTCACCAAAAACGAACACCCTACGTATCCGACAGAGTAAAGGGAATGAAGTTTATCTGTATAATCCTATATTGAGTATATATTTGTTGTCTATTTAACTGTTCTCAAGTAACCTTTATATAGTTACTTGACTAATTTTCTCAATTTACTCAATTTCCAAAGCTTACAATTGCTAATTTAATCAAGAAACATGCCATACAATATCAACAACAGCACTTGGATGTGACATTACTTGGAAGCTTTTAGTTGTCACTTGACATGCTTGAAATAGCAGCCAAATATTCACCAAATTACACCCTACTGTCTTGTAAGTACAGGACATACATTAGCTAATGTAGTCCTTTATACCTCTAAAAAGACAGGATGGTCACTAATGGGATACCTTTAACCTTTTAGCATACAGATTATTCTGTCAAAAGTAATGCTTATATAGTCATATTATTTTGAATTAATCATACAATATCTTCTAAGTTTGAGGTTTTGATGATGGGATTGTTTATATTTAGAATGACATTGTAGGGTAGGTGTGAGAGGCTCGATCTGACCAATTTAGGCATAAAACAGGTAGAATATTTTGGCTGGATATGGCCAAGAGCTGACTGAGATTAGATAATATCTTTTCTACTATAGGCACAAGGCCTGAAATTTTGAGGGTTAGGGCTAGATGTGGAAGGTGGGGGGGGGGGCAATGTTCAACTGGTACTTATTCTATCAACCCCAAAAAGATAAAAAGCAAAATTGACCACATTGGAATCTGAGGCTAAATAATATCAACAACAACAGTGTTTATTGCAATCTTTGTTGAAAGTTTTTAAACTCCAGTGTGTCATAAAGCAGCCCAGAACACTGGGAAATATTATGAGAGAGAGAGAACACTGGAAAATATTATGAGAGAGAGAGAGAGAGTGAGAGAGAGACAGTGAAGAAGAAAAGCATAAAGTGAAAGGTGAGGAATCACCTCTAATAATTTCTGCTTGTTATTGACAGAAAAATGATACATAAACTTGCACGTGGTAATTATATGGTTTTAATTTAGATTTGAATTGATTTATCAGATCTTAATCTTGTAAACTTGACAAAGCCCATTTTTTCTTAATTTAGAAAATAGTTTTAGTACATTATTCAGAGACACTATCCATCTGAAACATAATAGGTTAGTATTAACATGCAGGTTTTTTTAACAGCATGTTGTTTATAGCTTTAAGTATGTGTACTTCAAGATATATTATCTCAAGATATATTATCTTCAAGATATATTATCTCAAAAAAGAACTATTTCATATTCCCTTGAATATTCTTATGATATCAACATCATATAATTCTTGCTGTTATGAATAAAGTCTCTAAAATGGATAGCAAAAATTGAAGGATTGCTTTGGTCCAATGGTAGAATGAATGTCATGACAACAATAAATGTGGGTTCAAGTCACATGAGCTGATTTCAATTTTTTCAACCCAATATTTACATGCTATTGTTTAGAATTTTATGTGTGCTTGAGGTATACTATTTCAAAAAAGAATTATTTCATGTCCTCTGAAAATTTTATTAAATTCTTATGGTGTCAAAATATATACATAATACAAACATGTATGTGTGTGTGTCTAGGCACAAGTGTGACTGGGTAGCAAGAAGCTTACTTCCTAACCACATGGTTCCAGGTTCAATCCCTCTGCATGGCACTTCAGGCAAGTACCTTCTAAGATAACCTCTACATGAGGTAGAGCATACTGGGGGGTGAACATCATATGTATATCTAGGAGTATGTCTATGTTTGTCACCCACCACTGCTTGACAACCAGCGTTAGAGTTTTTATGCCCCTTTAACTTAGTTGTTTGGCAAAAAAGACTGATAGAATAAGTACTAGGCTTGATTCATTTAACTAAAAATTCTTGAAGGCAGTGCCCCAACATGGCCACAGTCTAATGAACAAAACAAATAAAAGGTAAAAGATATACATATATATATATATATATATATATATATATA
>NC_068984.1:86804183-86806589 GCF_001194135.2 Octopus bimaculoides | reverse complement strand
AGCGGACGTTAAACGACGATAACGACGATATATATATATATATATATATATATATATATGTTATAAAATATACAAAGCCTTGGTTTTTTATCTCATTACGAAAAGTAAATCCTTATATACACACGCTGATATATGACCTACGTTGGACCCCTTATTCGCATAATCACCAAACCTGGAGCTTAACTATGGTCTATCCATAGCACTTACTCAGCATTACCTGAAACTCTGGGTCTCATTGACTGACACCACTACCACTCATAACCTATGTATGTATGTATGTATGTATGTATGTATGTATGTACACACGCACACATGAATTCTTACATCATCATCATCATCATCATCATCATCATCATCATCATCATCAATGCTCACAGAGCTCAAAATGGAATCTGGTGTGGAAGATTTTTTACAACCTGATGCCTTTCCTGTAACCAACCCTTACCTGTTTCCAAATAAAGTCATATTTCTCCATGATCCACTATGTTTCACAGAAGATTGAAAACAAAAGACACTCCACGCTTGATGATGAAACTTGTTTACAATCATCACACACACACACACATACACACACATACACACACACACAAACAAATAAACAAACAAACAAACAAACAAACAAGCATACATACTATAAGGATCCATTATGAAAATGTGAAAAATCTGTAATAAGGGGAAATCAAACTGGAATATTGTCATGTTTTTAATGAAGCAGGCAGAAAAGTTGTTTCCCCACATTCCCTAGATCTCTGGCACAACTAAATAAGCAGTAATCAGGAATCTACAGTCTTCGAACTTTAAATGCATCAAAATTGTGCTTTTAGCCTAATATCCATGGCTGATGAGAGGATTTCCATATTTACTTGTCTTTTGTTTTTTTCTGTGAATCATTTCCATTTTCCATTTTAATTCATCTGTAGGTATGTAAACCCAACAGATTTTGGGGCTCTGATGATACACCATAAATCTAAACCCTTTATGGACAGGAAACCTAAGATAATCCCATAAACCAGACTTCCCCATTTTTAATATCTATATATACATATATATTATATATGAGTTTATATACACATTTACATGTGTGTAAAATTACATGTATATACATATTATATACTCAAATGTTTATATATATATATATATATTCAAATACACACACACATATCAAAATATACATACATACTTGTATATATGTGTGTATATATATATATATATATATATATATAATATAAGTGCTTAAATATATACATACTCACACACAAACACCTACATACACACATGTGTGTGTATATGAGTGAGTTTTTTTCTATGTATTTTATTTGGCATCCATGTTAATCCGACTTCTATCTGTTAATCTCACTCAAGTAAATCCAATATAGCAGCTGGACTTGAGATTTATCTCTGGAACAGAACATAAATCATAAATAATTCCATGTTACCAACCAGCTGGACATAAGAAAAGAATGCGTTTTGAGAGAATTGAAGGAGCTGATTCTCACCTCCTCCTCCTCCTCAACTGCTGCCAGTTCTCATAACAACCTCATCTCTTATGCTTCAGGCTCAACAACAACTACAACAGCCATTCATAATTTTTTATAATCACTCACAAGCATAGTGGTTATGAAGCTTGCTTTCCAACATATAACCTCAGGTCCTGTCTCACTGTGTGGCATCTTGGGCAAGTGTCATCTGTTATAGCCCCAGGTCAACCAAGGCATGGTTAGTAGATTTTGTAAACAGAAACTGAACGAGGTCTACTGTGTGAGTGTGGTGGTGTGTTGTGTGTGTGTGTGTGTGTGTGTGTGGTGAAGGCACATGGCTTATTGGTTAGTATATTTGGCTCACAATCATACAGTCATGAGTTCGATTCCTGGTGGCATGTTATCCTTAAGCAAGAATCTTTATGTCCCATTGCTCCAGTTCATTCAGCTGGCAAAAATGAGTAGTACCAGTATTTCAAATGGCCAGCCTTGTCACATTCTTGAATCCCTGTCAGCAGCTTCCAGCTCTTTTCAAACTTTGATAATGAAGGATCAGGCAACTTTTGGGAAGTGAGCTATCTCTGTGTCACAATGTTGCACTTTTAAGGCAATGATTACAGCATGTCTTTTCATTTGCTGAATCAACCTGATGTCTGAAATGATTTATCTGAAAAGAAGGGTAAAAAAAAATAAGAAAAAATTTAGAGCTCTTGAAAGAAGTGTCTTCAAAGAACTAACAAAACCTGTACACTAACTGGACCTCTGAATATTCTATGAAGTAGGCAATCTCTACAACACTCTTATTACATTTATATTTGAAAAAATAATTTCTGGTGCAATAAAATCAATTGCACTAAAAGCATTGTTTCACCACAGAGCAACATGGGAAAACTTCTGGTGTGTGCATTACTTTACGGTAAATTCTTTT
>NC_068984.1:86802239-86803639 GCF_001194135.2 Octopus bimaculoides | reverse complement strand
CACACCACACACTACCACAACACACCACACCACACACCACCACACTACACCACACACTACCACACTACACACCACCACACCACACACCACACACCACCATACCACACAACACCACATCACATTACACCACCACGCACACACTAGCACTGATCACTTCCCAGCACCCACACCATCATCCACACACCTATACATGCACACACACACACGTCAATGTCACCAGCCCTCTTCCACACGCACATACATGCTCTCTTATACACACGCATGCGTACTTTCGTTTTAGGATCACCGCTACTTTATTATCTCCCCTTCTTCCTAGCTCTCCTGTGTGACCTCTCTGTCCGACATTCGCCATGATAGATCACTAGCCACTACACATTCATTATTTTCTCTCCCTGTTTCTTTCTGTGTTCCTTTCTGTGTTCCTTTCTGTGAAAGAGCGTAGGCTCGAAACGTTAAAGACTTTTTTCACTTCCAAGCATTAAACTAATACATCTATTTGTTGTTTACACCACCTGTCTTCGTCTTTTGTTTTTTGGGGAATTCTCCCTATATACATTCACTTAAACACATTACTTAATAAATTGTAAAGTAAATATTAATATATGGTACAGATAAGGCTGAACTAAATATGTGGTACAGATATGATATAGATACACTAAAACCAGAAATTGTGATATGTCATAATAATTCATTAAAGTCATCCAAGTAAAGCCACAAGTATAAAAGTTAGCTAGAAAAACAGAAAAACATAAGCAAAGTAACTATTCACAAATGCAATAACTTACAATATAAAGTTTTCCTTAAATCTTTGACATTCAAATGTAATGTTTATTTTTTCACATCATTTTGAATTAATCATATATTATCTTGTAACTTTAAGTCTTCAATGATGTGATTGTTTATTTATGGAATGACATTGTAGGATAGGTGTAAGAAGCTGGATCTGGTCAGTTTGAACATAAAAGTGATGGAATATTTTTGCCAGATATGGCTGTTCATTTCATGTTAATTAAATAGCTTCTCCATATATGTTGTGCATTGATAGGCCTTTACTGCTAATTTATGTGGTATCTTGATCCAAGCAAGATCAGTGGCAAACAGGCAGAGTGTAACATGCCTGCTAACTTATTAATAGAGTGACAAGAAGAATTATATGATGTACGATGGGCTTCTTTCAGCTTCTGTCTACCAAATCCACTCAAAGGCAAGGCTTTGGTCATCCTGGGGCTAGAGTTGAAGACGCTTACTTGAGGTACTATGCAGTGAGACTAAATCCAAAGCCATATGGTCGGGGAAGAAACTTCTTATGACAGATTCACACCTGCACCTTACATCCTTATATCTTATATGTGTATGTATGTGTGTGTGCACGCGCATGCATATATATATATATATATATA
>NC_068984.1:86791149-86801248 GCF_001194135.2 Octopus bimaculoides | reverse complement strand
CAAGAACACACAAAATCCATTAGTTTCACTTCAACATTTAAATTTATTTGTGTGTCCTTGAACAGCTTACAAACATCTTCCACGCTGCAATTGATCTTAAATCAAGTCACTTGCTACGAAAGTACATCTACACACACACACACACACACACACACACACACACACACACACACACACACACATGTTCATGCATCATCATCATCATCATCATCATCATCATCATCATTGCCATCATCATCATTTAACATCTGTTTTCCATGCTGCCTACTTAGCATGGTTTCTATAGTTGGATTCCCTTCTTAATGCCAACCACTTTACAAAGTGTACTGGTTGGTGCTTTCTATGTGGCACCAGCACCAGTGAGATCATCAAATAACTCATAAGAGAAGACCCCCTCAACTGTGGGTGTGTAGTATTGAAAGAAGTGGTTTTATGCCAGTTGACAGTAAGTCAAAATATGATAGAGAGACATGTACAGGTGTCATGCTGCTCATGGTATGTAAATAATTTATTAAGCTATTTCTTTTCAAAGATTCATTAAAATAATTTCTCTTTGATAATACACAAGGCCCATGTTTATTTATAAGGGAAGAGAATGGAATGTTGTAATGTTTGTTAATTATTTTTTCCATACATACATCAGCAACAAAAGTGAGGTCAAATGGATTCAAGAAAGAGCCAAACAGGATCGGGAACTTAATTTTATTAATAAATTACTGGTGCATTAAATATGTTTTGTTTCAGCTACATAGTACTACTCTATCTATAAATGTTAGACAAAAGTTTATTGAATGTATATATGGAAATGAACACCTCTTTATATACTATATCTTCAAAGACAAAAAAAGAGGAATCAGCCAGACTTATTTGCATTCTATGTTGGGATTTCATCTATGACCAAGCATTCTCTTAAACTGATCATAGAGATGCTACTTGTTAGTCCACAATTACTACAGGCTAAAGCAAACGGCAAAGACTAATTTGCATATATCATGCATTTTTGGGAGGTAATTTGATTAATAAATTACTATTACGTTAACAGTGTTTTGGTTTAATACTATACTATACTATCGAATATATCCTTTGATCTATCTAAATTATTTCAGCCCATGTTAGTCTTTGAAGTTTTAAGGAGTGTCTCCATGAACAATCAAAGAAGGGTATTCAGTCACTGATGAAATCCTAACATAGATTTAAAGTTGAAGTTAATTTGGTTGATCTTCGATTCTGTTTATGAAAATAATGTATATAGAGACATGATGTATACATTTGTCTATTGTATTAACATACACTATTAGCTAAAATCTCTTTAGACATATTATGTAATGCAGTATATCATAACTTAGTGTTACAATTTTTACCATTTACTTCGCAAAATTTCTGTAAAAACATGGAAAATATTGATATAAAAACTATATTGAAACCTTTTACCTTTTATCTTTTACTTCTTTCAGACATTAGATTGGGCCATGCTGGGACACCACCTTGAAGAATTTTAGTCAAATGAATTGACCCCTGTACTTATTTCTTTAAGCCCGGTACTTATTCTATTGGTGTCTTTTGCCAAACTGCTAAGTTACAGGGATGTAAATACACCAGCATTGGTTGTCAAGTGATGGTAGGGTTATAAATACAAAGACAATGACAAACACACACATACACGCACACACACACACACACACACACACACACACACACACACACACACACACACACAGAGGCTCCTTTCAGTTTCCATCCACCAAATCCACTTACAAGGTTTCAGTCAGCCTGAGGCTATAGTAGAAACACTCGCCCAAGGTGCCATGTAGTGGGATAGAACCTGGAACCATGTGGTTGGAAGCAAATTTCTTACCACACAACTACACATATACATTTGTTTATTATTGTTAGTTAAAATGTCTTTAGAAATATTATGTAATGCAGTATATCATAATAACTTAGCATTACAATGTTTAACGTTTATTCTGCATTGCCTATGTGGAAAATATTGATATAACAAATATTGAAATGAGTTTAAAAAATAAAATGAAGTCTGTAATAACAGCCTCTGGTTTGATTCTGTTCTGAATATTGATAAATGTCAATTGTAAAAACTTTCTCGATGTTGTTTTCCGGTAAGAATTACATAAAGTAATAGATGATACCTCCAATATTTCTTCTAGAGCTAATATCTAGCTGACCAAAATAGATATTATCTGTTCTCTCTAGGCAATGAGAGCATTTAGTTAATGGACTTCACTACCAATGAAAGCTTTTTCTCGGATTTAGCCAAGAGATTTGAGAAGCTGAGTAAGTCTCAAGGGTACCTTGGCTCTCCTCATAGGCTGAAAAGTTATGCAGTCAAATGTATCTTATATAGAACTCATTTGGGTTAACACTGTTAAGAGAGATTGTGTTCTCAAGATCATTATACTTCATCTTAACAGAATATTTGAATTGCTGTGTACAAACCTTCTCTTAGCAATTACTAGTTTTCTTTCTCCTTTCTAAGGATAGACATTAGCTGACAGCCCCTGCAAAGAGTCTGACAAGATAATGAAGGAGCCTTTAAGTGGATACTCAGCCTTCTAGAAATAGCAGTAAAATCTCCATCAAATATCACCCTACTGTTCTAAATAAAAGGGAGAACACATTGCCCAGTGTAGTCCCTGATATACAAAAACACAGGATGATCACAATTAGGACACCTTTGACTGTAGATCTTCTTGCTGAAAGCTGACCTAGGGCAAAACAGTAACAGCAGTAGCCACAGCAGCAGCAGCAAAAGCAACATTAGCAATAGATCTGTTCCATGTATGGATCTATTATATTCTCTTCTTAAATGAAAATGGAATCTAAGTTATTGTAACAACATCAATTTCTACTGAGTTGGTTCCTTCATTAGATATGTACTGTTTAATTCACCCCAACCTCCAACCCCAACCCCATTTCATCACTACTACTGTCACAACTGCCACTGCCACCGTCATCATCATCATCATCACCACCACCACCACCACCACCACCATCACCACCACCACCACCACCATCATCATCATCATCATCATCATCATGCCTGTTTTCCATGTTGGCGTGAGTTGGACAGGTTATCACAGTTCGAGTCAATTCTTATTTAAAGATAACTGCCTTCACAGACTGATTGGTGGTGATGAGGCACATCTTGCTCATGTGTATTTTTATATAATTAAAAATATTTATTATTTCTGTATTTACAATATTTGTTTTATTACAAATGTTTATAACTTTCAATATTTCTGTTAATGTTCATTTCATCATCTTACAAGTAGAAATCATTAACAAGATTAATCATTAACATAGGCACAGGAGTGGCTGTGTGGTAAGTAGCTTGCTTACCAACCACATGGTTCTGGGTTCAGTCTCACTGCATGGCACCTTGGGCAAATGTCTTCTACTATAGCTTCGGGCTGACCAAAGCCTTGTGAGTGGATTTGGTAGACAGAAACTGAAAGAAACCCATCGTATATATGTATATGTATATATATATATGTGTGTGTGTGTGTTTGTGGGTCTGTGTTTGTCCCCCCAACATCGCTTGACAACCGATGCTGGTGTCTTTACGTCCCCGTAACTTAGCAGTTCGGCAAAAGAGACCAATAGAATAAGTACTTGGCTTACAAAGAATAAGTCCTGGGGTCAATTTGCTCGACTAAAGGCAGTGCTCCAGCATGGCCGCAGTCAAATGACTGAAGCAAGTAAAAGAGTAAACGAGTAAGATGTGCTATCTTCATTAATTAATAGAGGGAGCAATTAATCTATCTAGACTTGGTATAATACCTTTTATTGATTTCCTATATTCTCCTACAAGGATATCTTCATAACTAACTGTGATGTATCATAAAACTCTTACTTTTCCAGTACCTAATTACCATGTTTAATTCCTAAATGTGGATTTAGTTTTTTGAGACTAAAACTTTATCTGCTTTCCATCTCATTCACACAACAAACTTATCCTTTCAGAAGAATTATAAGAAGTAAGGCTTTTATATCTGGTATGTTTTAATGGCATTTATGATATCACATTTTTCATTTAATCCTTTAACTGTGAAATTTTATTCCATGGTTATTCCAGTAATGAAATTAAATATCTACTGAAAAATAGAATTGGTATTTTCTGCAAGTTACCTTGCATCAATAAACTTGATTTATCTCAACATAATTCTATGTACTGCACATGCACCTTTGATGGGTTGTGGTGCACCTGAGCATTATACACAATAATTTCATTATTATTATTATTATTGTTCAGTAGTTTTATTTTTATAACGTGCTTTCACTTCACTACCGAGCGCAACTCTGTGCGCCTTGGGTATGTGCTGTGGTTTGCTGTGGTGTTCTTATGGTTACTGTATTGAAAGTGTTTTGCGTAGGATGTGTGCAGTGCCCAGTAGTGCAATTTTCTGTATGTTATATATATTTGTAAGTCCTGGTGTTTTTGTTAGGTATTTGTCTGAATATTTTTTTATTATACCTAAGGCACCTACTATGATAGGAATTGTTTCTGTTTTTTATTATTATTATTATTATTATTACTATTATTATTATATAAAAATTAGTGTCAAAACATGACATTCTTCAGCAAAAAGATAGTTTGGTATAAAAAAAACTGACTTTCTGCAGTTAAGGTAATGAAATTTTGAGTGGATACATCTCGTTATTTCTGCAGTAAAAGAGCCAAGGTTTATGCTTGAGTAGTTTTCACTTTCACTATATGATTTCTATTGTTGTTTTGTATGCTCATCTATCTTCTCTAGTTGTTCTCAATTGCCAAGTAGGTTGGTAGGATGCATGTGATGATAACAACCACACTAAGACTTGAGTGAATTTCTAAATATTTTATTTACCACCACAGCAATGTATTTACATATTCTTTTATTCTTCTACTTGTTTCAGCCATTTGACTGCAACCATACTGGAGCACCACCTTTAGTTGAACAAATCGACCCCAGGACTTATTCTTTGTAAGCCTAGTACTTATTCTATCGGTCCATTTTTCCAAACTGCTATGTTACAGGGACATAAACACAATCAACATTGGTTGCCAAGCGATGGTGAGGTGACAAACAGAGACATACAAATACACACACACACACACATGATAGGCTTCTTTCAGTTTCCATCAACCAAATCCACTTACAAGGCTCTGGTCAGCCTGAAGCTATGGTAGAAGACATTGCCCAAGGTGCCGCGCAGTGGGACTAAACCTGGAACCATGTGGTTTGTTTGCTCATTTCTAATTTTTTACTATAACTGATTCAATTCATAAAAAAAAAATTGGTATAATTTCCACCAAAAATTTCATTATATAAAGATCATACCTTTGAGAGTCTATCATATGGAGTAAAAGCAACATGACCAATGTAAACCTGGGATAGCTCCAGTCTAAGTTAAATTTTCTCACCTGTTGGCCCAGAAGGTTTTACAATCCATTTGGCAGGAAAACTTGCATACTTCCTTTGGAAGTTGGTGCCTCAGCAAGTGCTGATTGGTCAAACCATATTTTCATATGGCAGCTCTTTTCCTTTTATGGAAAAATACCTCTATAAGCTTTATTGAAAATTTGATACAGATGTACATAGATTTATGTGTTTCTTTGTTGTAGTTTAATTTTAAAGTTAGTATTTAATCCTGCCTATATTTAGATTGAATGAATGTGGTTATTAAGCTTTCACATTTATTATACTATGGAAGACTGTAAGGAATAAAATGTATGACTTAAAGGTTTGGTCACTGTTTAGTTACATATTTAGAAGTTGGTTATTGATTTACTTATTGAATTTATTTACCAAGACTGTTGTACATAGGATAAATGTGTTTGAAAGTTGTGGTTTCTTTGGTATGTTTGTTCCCAAACAACACTTATTTTAGTGCTGTTGCCACCGCCGGATTGAATGGTACTGCCCAGGTATTGAAACCATAATGATATCTGTGGGGCAGCTGATGATGGAGGTATGTTGGATTGTGGGTATGGTTATTTTTGTATATGTGGAATAGTGTTATAACACATCCTTTTGATAAATAACATGTATGTATATGATACATATATAATACAAAACCACATTAAAATACAAATCAAAATCCCAAAGAAAAAGCAAATATGAGCAAAGAAAGTAAAAAAGAACAAAAAAGGAGAAAGAGGAAGAAAGAAAGTAAAAGAAAGAGAAAACATCAATTCAATACTAAGTGCTTCAATTGGTTGTGCATCACAAATTTCAAAGGAACCTACTAAAGCGAGCCAACACGCTCATGGCATTACTACGAGTGATGGTGAGCCAAGCACTTTCTTAGGTATCACCTGATGCCTTCATTAGGTGAGCTGCCAACAATGACAAGAGCTTCACTGTTAATGGTCCAGCCCCTGTAAACGTCTCACACGCCACAGGCTGGAAGAAATGGTTCACTAACAAGTCATGATCTTAGACAGGGAAAATCCGAGAACAATGGTTTCAATCTCTGTTGGGTTTTTGCTACAAGAGCAACACTGTTTTTTTTTTTTTATATTTGGTAGAAATCACCTATAATTATTAATTTTTAGTAGTGATTAAACTGTGTAATATGATTTTTGCCCTTGAGTAGCAACTGTTATTTCTTATTTGCTTACCTCTAGAAAGTACAAAAAATGGCTAATATTTCTTTCAAACTTTGCTTTTGTTACATTTATTCAAACCCCAAAGAATCCTTCTCAACACATGACTATGATGCTCTTCATCAAAGATGCACTTATCGTCAGCCACTAAGTGTCATGCTCAAGTGGTTATGGTCAAGCAACTGACAAACAAATCTGTGGTATTGAGCAGAATATTTGCTATAACAATATTTCTGCTTCAGCAACTCAACACTGAATCTGTCTGAAATGTAATGGAAAATAGATCAGTTTCAAAATATTGATGTCCAGGTCACAAAAGCAAAGTTTGAAAGGAATAATAGTCATTTCCTTTGATTTCTAGATAGAAGCAAATAGGAAATAACACTTACTGACCAAAAACAAAAACAATAAATAAATCAAATAAATTGTTTTTTATATAAAAATTTTAAGTGTTCTCAATAGTTTTATTTTTGGTTGAGATCAACAGTTGTTTTTGCTGAAATGATTAATAGTTTTTAAAGCTGCATGTTTGTGAAATATTACAGATTAAAGTAATTTATATTTAAATATGCATATCAAAAGGGATAATAAATTTTCAAATTCTTTCAAATTAAATCTTATGTAATAACATTAAGTTTAAACTGCAGGAGCAAATTAGTGAATATTATTAGAATTGAGTTTTTAATAACTTGTTTTTGCATCAGTTGTACAGGGTGGAAAAGTGTTGCAGGACAGAGGGAGGTGTGACAACACTGCATCCAGGTCAATGCTACTTTGAGAAAACCAGAGCAACTGCAGTGGAAGGGAAAAGTCATCATCACAACCTCCATCTGATCAAAGCCTACATATTTGCCCCGAATGTGCCAGAGCTTGTCATTCAAGGATCAGTTTACAAAACTACCCAAGGGCTTGCCACTCTTCATTGAGATTTTTGGATACAAAGAACTGCTGCCGTCATCATCATCATCATCACTTACAATTTTTGTATTAACAGTACTATAATTCACTATACTTCTTTAACTCTCAAATATCAGCATTTATTATATTTCTTGCTAAAGTACCAGATTTTGATAAAAAAAAAAATTTCAGTGTAGTGCCCTAGCATGGCTACTGTCCAATAACTGAAACAATTGTGTGCGTGTGTGAACTCTCCTTGAACAGGATTGACATACAAGTATGGAGTGAAAAGTTCATAGACTAACTAAGAAGGAGTGACACTACAGCTGTGAAATCTTGCATGCATTCATTTCAATGCATCTAATTAATAACTGCATTCTTCCTTTCTAAGTAAACTTTCAACATCTGACTGTTCAAAAAAACTTCAAAAGTAACTAGCAGCAACTTCTCTTGAAAATGGACAAAATTTGGCATCATGTTGTTATCAAATATCTGCAGAAAAAGGATTTATTCCCCAAAGATATTCATGCTGACATGGTTACTATATTAGGGGATGACACTCCAGCTTTATCAATAGTGCAAAAGTGGGCAACTGAATTTAGGAGGGGAAAGGAGAGTTTAAAAGATCACCCAAAGTCTGGACATCCTGCAACAGCCACCACTGAAGAAAACATTGATCATGTTCACCACATGGTGATGGATGACAGGCAATTGACTATAAATCAAATAATCAATGCTATTAGTATATTCAGCAAGAGAGTTGAGAATATTCTGCACACTGCACTTGGCATAATGAAGATTTCTGCTTGGTGGGCGCCATGTCTTCTGACACCTGATTAAAAGCACACCAGGCTGATCACATCACAGGAAAATCTCTCATTGTTTGAAGCAAATTCAGGTGGTTTCCTTGAACGTTTCCAAACCCAGGATGAAAGTTGGCTTCATCACTATGAGTCAGAGACAAAGAAACAATCCATGCAGTGGAAACACCCCTCCTCACCTGCTCCAAAGAAAGGCAAGGTCGTTTCATCTGCAGGGGAGGTGATGGCCTCAGTTTTTGGGATGTAAAAGGCATTGTGTTCATTGAGTGTCTTCGAAAGGGCTACTCCATTAAGGAGAGTAGTATGCCAACTTACTGAGGCAGTTATGGAAGGCTATCAAGACCAAACATCCAAGAAAACTACGAAAGGGGTCTTGTTTCTTCAGGACAATGCTCCACCTTACAAATCCTTGGTTTCAATGGCTGCTCTGTGTGATGGTGGCTTTGAACAGGATGATCAGCCTCCCTATTCTCCTGATTTGGCCCCATCTGGCTATCATCTGTTCCCGAACATGAAAAAAACACTTGACTGGAGGCCAGTATCACAGTGATGATGTCATATCTGCTGTTGACAACTTTTTTGACCAACAAGATGAGAGCTTCTTCACCAATGCAATCCAAGCACTGTGACACTTATGAAAGAAGTGCATGGACTGCAAGGGGGACTATGTTGAAAAATTGACCTCATTTGGTCCATAATCCATAAGAGTATCTTGATTAGCCTATGAACTTTTCAGCTGACCCTAGTAGGCAAATAATGGAAATTGTTGTTGTTTAACCCCAGGTTAACAGACATATGATCAAAGGCGGTCAAGCAGTGATCATCTTTTTTTTTTCTGTACAACAGAGACTGCTTTATCCAATGTGAACTTCCTACTTTTTAGGCAGAGAAATTTCAGCAGACGTATTATCAAAGGCCATCCCGTCTTTTTGTACAAAAGAAACTGCATGTGAACTTATCCAATGCGAACGTCTATTTTTATTTTATTTATATATATATATTTTTTTTTTTTACACAGGAGGGAGTGGTTTGTGTGAGATTTGGCTGTTATTTCTAGCAGGTCCAATGAACACGTAGAATATCCCGCATTAGATCGAAATAAGGGAAGTAATTCAGAAACTTGCTATTATGTAAAAAGTGGTTTGAGACTGTGAAACCGGAAATAGCGATTGCTTCAGCAGTGCTACACTGTCAAAACGAAAAATCACAGCGGAAGTGAGTACCTCAGAATCAGCTTCAAGTATCGGCAATTTTCCGATTGTTTACTAAGTTTTTATTGAGTAAGTTTTGTATTGAGACTACAAAATATTTTTCTTTCCAGATTTATCGCATCATCTGTTAGATGACGTGAATTAATTAATCCTATTTTGGGGGCAGAAAGCTGCTGGACTTCATTAGCGATGAAGGATACAGCTGAATAATGATACAGCTTTTGTCAAGGAATAACAATGTTTTGGCTAAGAAGTCGAAAAGTTAATTTGCTGTAATTATATCTTTTGTAATTTAACAAAATATCATTGTTTTTAAACATTTCTCGTATGTTATTTTGTAGATTGTAATTAGAAGATCTTTAATTAAAAGATCGATATTTAGAAAAATCTAAGAACTCCAAAATAATCAATTTCTCATATGCATAAAATTCGGATATAATAGGGGTAGCGAAAAGATAGTAATGACATTCATACCAAACACGGAAACACCTTAATATTTTTATCGGGAGTTGAAATCGAGTCGTGGCATTGTTTTACTGGTAGTTCGCATCCCAGATGTATTG
>NC_068984.1:86790374-86791137 GCF_001194135.2 Octopus bimaculoides | reverse complement strand
GTTGCGGGTGAGTCCCCCAATAAAGCTTCATTAATTCTACAAAGTTTTCTGGAATATTTCAGTGCAATAAATATCTTTCTTGATACTTTCAGTTTGAGATAACCACAAATTTTAATAATCTGCTATTGTTTCACTTATAATATGTATTAGTGCGTTAATGTATCATTATTACAGGAGTTTCAACACATATATACATACATACATATACACACACACACATATGGGACGTTTCCAGTTCGTTTCACTTCACTGAAAATAGATAATGTTCCACTTCAAAAGATTCTTATTTCCTGAACATTTAATTGCTGACTTCAACAATGTTTTTTTTTTCCCGTTAATATTGGAGTCATGACAGCTGAATGATGCCAGAAACTTTAGGTGATGCACTATCATTGTTAGCAACATATGTATTTGGCATGGTGTGATTGTGTAGTCGGGGTTCAAGAATTTGTCACAGGTTTTCGGATATAATGACGAGAAACGTAATTTTTAATACTCTTGATATAGTAACATAAATATGCAATTTGAATTTATTTACTTGCAGGTGATAAAAATCTGTTCAAACTAATCATTATAAATAAATAAAATACAAGAAACGGTGGGTAAGAATTAATATTGTAAAAGATTCATTAGTTATGTCCCTTTAAATGCTGTACCATCCACCTAACTCTTTCTGGTCCATTGTAGTTCTTTCGTATCATTTGTTCTTGAACTTATCTTTTGTCCGCTGTGTATGTATACATACATACATACATACATACAT